>NW_010362300.1:333335-350483 GCF_000414095.1 Morus notabilis
AGCTTTTTTTTTGTTTTTTTTTTTTTTTTTTTTTTTTTTTTTTTTCGTTTTTTAAATTCTTATAAGGACCAATCAAATACCGATTGGTCACTCTTTTATTTTTTTTGGTAAATACCGATTGGTCACTCATAAATTCAAAGCGTGTTTACTACTTCGGAATTGAAAGATAGGAAATAAATTCTAAGAATAAAAAAAAATGTTCCGTGAATACCCAAAACACCGCATGTGTTTTGTTAAATACCACTCTTGCTCCCTCTTATTATGTAAATACGCAAAACACTGACTATGCTTATAATAACAGACTTAAAATACCACCTGAAACAATTAAATTTTTTAAAATGCCAAGATAATCCTTCCCGATCTTTATAGAAAACAATTTAAAACATTACTAAACCAAAATATGAATTAAAATTAATCTTAAAAATAAAAAACTCTTAAAAAATTCAATTATTTTTGAAGGTGTTTTGGGTCTGTTTTTATAAATGCAAGGAGTGCTTCAGGTTTATCTCCTTGATTCCAAACTGAGAAAAGGAATATATTCGCTTGGTGGCTCAAGCAGCAAAACACACAACATGGACTCATTTTGTATCCCCCATTTATTTAAGATTGTGAGCTTTTATGTTCTATAATAAACCTTTTTTTTTTTTCATTTTTTCTTTTTTTCAAGTGCCCATCTCTTTTATTATCCCTACTCTCCACCATCCTTTTTTTTTTTTTTTTTTTTTTGAGATAGAAAAGATTCACTCTCCACCATCTTTTTAAGTGAGCAATATTTATGCATTTGATTGACTATACATAATACATCCAACTATATGATGTATGCAAAACTGTTTTTCAGCATGATTTCTTCACATGATAATTTCTTTTTCTAGTTTAAATACTTTCAATTAATTATAGGATTAGAGATAAGTGCTACAAAGGCCTTACGTGGTTCATGTGTAGAAACTGAAAAAATAAAATATAAAAAAAAACTCAAGGATATACATTCAGAATCTTGTTATTTATTTATTTAATTATTTCCTTTTGGTGTTTTTAGTTTTGTTCATTCCATTTCCTCCTAATTATTATTCCTGACTAGACCAGGATAATTTTAAACAAATGGAAGTCCACGTCAGAGACATCGCCGAAATTACCAAAAGGGTCTCCAACTTTCCTCAATTTACTCAAATAACGCAACTCCAAGACAAAAGACAGTAAATTGCATTCTTTTATACCCACAGCTTTTCATTTTTTTGCATAATTTTCTCCACTTTCAATTTTAATAAATTACAACCTCAACTTTAAAATATGTGGCAACTCAGGTCTATCACTAATGACCATTATCAAATCGATGCTTTGAAACTCGGGATTTGTACATAAAAAGATAAAGTTTAATAGATTTTAGATCAATGTAAATCTCGTGTCTCATCTAATCAGTTAATTTAAGTTGGTTCATTTTATCAATTTAATTTTAAAATTTAAATTTTATTATAATAAAATTTTTTTAAAAATAATGATATTTAACTTTTTTTATTATAATAAAAAATTTTTATATAAAATCACATCTCAACTTAAATAAGCGAACTAAACAGACTCTTAATAACATCTATACTTTAACTATTACTAATTTAAAAAATAAGAATGCAATTTGTTAAATAAGCGAACTAAACAGACTCTTAATAACATCTATACTTTAACTATTACTAATTTAAAAAATAAGAATGCAATTTGTTAAGTAGACGTTTGATTTATAGATTCAGAATCATTCTTAATTTATATGTATTTTTTATAAAAAAAAAATACTATACTGAATTACGAATTATAACACAAATCCACTGATCAAACACAAGAGTCGTTTATATACTCGGACTCAAATAATTATTTATTTTATAACTTCTTTAAACACAAATACAGAAAAAGAAACCCATAACTTCTTTAACACGCACCATCCTCTCCTGTTTCCGATCGATCTGCCATGGCGTTGCTCTTGAAGAAAGCCCTCAGAGAAGCTGCTAAAAACAAGTCATTTTCTTCCCACCATTTTCAAAGCTTGTCTCTTTCTGCTTCTTTCTCTGCAGTTTCTTCTTCTTCTTCTTCTTCTGAAGGTGATCAATTAGCTGTTCTGCCACGGTTTGATTACGTGCCGAAGCCGTACAATGGCCCTCTCGCTGACGAGGTCTTTCGGAAGAGAAAAACGTTTCTGGGTCCTTCGCTGTTCCACTACTATCAGAAGCCTGTAAGTTTTTTGTTTTTTTTATTTTTTTTATTTGTTATTTATTATTTTTTTTTAAAACGGAGGGGTTATTCTTTTATATTTTTAAGTTAGGATGACTTGAGTGATAATTTAAGTTAAGTTTGAGTTATAATTTAAATTGAAGTTGTAATTTGAGTTTGTATTTGAATGTGTATATTTGAGTTATGATTTAAATTGAGAATCTTTTTAAGTTTGTATTTAGGTGAGTTAAAACTTAAATTTATATTTATATAATATTTTAATAAAAATTTAATGGTGATGAAAAATTTTAATAGGGTATATGTATGAAGTTTTATTCGTCTTTTCGTTGTGAATGCATAGAAAAAAAATCAACTTAATCAAAATTAAAACGAAAAAGTTATGAAATTTTTAAGAATAGAAGAAATATTGTTAATTAATTTGAATTTGAGTTTATGAACTCGAGTTGAAGAGAAAATTTGAACTCGAGTTCAAACCTGAGTTTAAACTCAAATTTTACAAAAGAAAATGAACTTAAATAAAGTTGTAACTCTGAATTTTGTTGCAAAAGAACAATCCCGGAACGTGTAGCACGAGATTCTTTGGAAAGAGGGTCTGTTTTCATAAATTGGGCATGTATTACATTTGAAATTAACTAATGATCTCTCTCTCTCTCTTCATTTTGTACTTTTTACTGTTTGATTGATATGATCTATGATATCTGTTGTTGGGCTTATGAGAATGACTAGTTTGATGATCTTTTCGGCTGCTCAGAAACCAGGAAGAAATATAGAACTAACCCAAATGTGAATAAATATAATCTCTTTTTACGTTGTTATTTTCCCCTTCTTTTTCTGGGAAATTTGATGGTTATTTTATTTAGTTAGATGTGAGGTTATTTTGTACAAATTCAGTTGAACCATAAACTCCCCACCCCCCAAACCCCCTGATTTTGTTTTTTGTATGAAAATAGAAATGAAAATGTTTTCAATCTCAAGTGAATTTTGTGTTAATATTTTGCTCAGTTTAAGGACATGTTAAAAATTAAAATGATAAGATTTCTACTCTAAAGTTTAATAAAAACTAAGGGCCCGTTTGTTTCACGCATTTAAAACTATGATTTTGATTATGCTACAATACCTTTCTCTCACAAAAAATTTGAATAAAAAAAGTTCTCGCCAATGGTTCTCTCATAAAATTTGAATTCATAATTAAAATCACTACCTTAGACACGTGAACCAAACGGACTATACGAGAATTAGACTGTTTGTTAAATGCTAGAAAGGGAATTAATGATTTTGTACATTTCAAACATGCTTTGCAGCGTGGATCGTTGTAGGAAATGGTCTCCACTTCCGTTTAGTTCGCTGATTCGAGGTTTTTAATTCAAGTTGAGATATGATTTTATGTGAGAGCTTTTTACTGTAGTAAAAAAGTTAGATGTAATTGTTTTTAAGAGCTTTTTACTGTAGCAAAACTCGAATTCTAAACTCGAATCGGTGAAATGAACGGGGCCTCTTTTTTCTCCCATTTCCTCTAGAACTTTACTTAATATACTGCTCTATTAGGATAATCAGAAGGTTTTTCTTTTTAGCTAAAATTTGATGATGATTACAGCTCAATATTGTTGAGGGGAAAATGCAATACTTGTTTGATGAGAACGGGAAGCGCTATCTGGATGCATTTGCTGGGATAGTAACCGTATCCTGTGGACATTGCCATCCTGATGTTCTAAATGCTATTATGGAGCAAAGCAAGCTTCTTCAGCATGCCACCACCATATACTTGCACCACGCAATAGCTGATTTTGCAGAGGCATTAGCGTCAAAAATGCCTGGAAACCTCAAGGTTATTACTAGTTCTTTTTTTTTTTCCATTTTTTTCTTACATATGATAAAAAAAAAATGATTCTACTGATGGTATAGATATGATGTTTGCACTTTTATTGAGTTTGGTACATATTTAAAGCCTTTGCTTAGAGATTTCAGGTAATACTTATTTGGTGCTGTTTTAATGTAACCATTGGTTGAGAATTATTGGACACGGCTCCTTCGTGCTTGGAGTTGGGACCTTAAGTGTTATGCTGCATATCATGATTCGTTTGTTATTAAGGAAATTAATTCGCCGTTACTCTTATGATTTTCTTTCATTATCTCGCACTTTCTTTAATAATATAAATGAGATATATGCGTTCTTAAAAGCATCTGAATCAGAGTTTATTTGTGAAGTAAATATTTAAGAAGACTTTTTAAATGCAGGTTGTGTATTTTGTGAATTCCGGGTCAGAGGCGAATGAATTAGCTATGCTGATGGCCCGTCTCTACAGCGGTAATCTGGGGATGATTTCGTTGAGAAATGCATATCATGGGGGAAGTTCTAGTACTATTGGATTGACAGCTCTAAAAACATGGAAGTACCCAATTCCAGAGGTCTGTATGTATACACCTGATATAGCTTCAGACAATGCTATCATAAATCATGGTAATTTCAAAAAAAAAAAAAAAAAAAAAAACTTAAATTCATAAGACAAAATATTAGTTACTTAGAAAACATATTATAAATTGAGTTCCAGGGAACGTCCTAGAAGTGATTTTGATTTCTTTGTCTAACTTCTGGCGAATGTAATCTGTTTAATCAAGTTTTCAATGAACTTTGTGTGCATGTAAATTGTTACTATCTGAGACAAATCATGTGACGTTAACTGGATTTTTGGTTGCATATAAATCTGTGCTACAAACAAGACCTCTGATGTGCCTGTGTTGTTCAGGTTTTTTTGTTGATAAACAGTAGGTAACAATTCTAGCAAAAAAAAAAAAAAAAAAAGTAGGTAACGAAAGCATTGTATGAGATAGCTATGCATTTAAATGTTACCTGCTTCAAAATCTTTAAAATTGTATTTCTACCAAATAATGATGCTTTTCATGCTTTGTAAGTTGGATTTTGATTTCTTAATATCTTGTTATCTGTAAAATAGTCATGATATATTTGTTAACTAAACTTGCTTGTTGATTTATGTAACTCACTTGTAACATAGGAAAACATGAACTTGTCATAAATTGTGGAAATTCGCTCTCTTTATGTGTCTCGATTTCTTTCTTGTCTATCATTGTAAAACTATTTGTCTAAGAAAATAACTTAGCTGGATGAGGCAACTATTCTGATTTATCTGCTCAAAACTGCTTGGACAATATGCAGGGTGAAATTCATCATGTTGTAAATCCAGATCCGTATCGAGGAGTTTTTGGCTCCGATGCAAAACTTTATGCAAAAGATGTCCAAGATCACATAGATTATGGTAGTTCGGGACATGTCGCTGGATTTATAGCCGAAACAATTCAGGTTGGTGGTTATTCTGTTATCTGGTGACACTGACAGGTCTAAAATTGATCCATATATTCACTCTGATTGGACTATGTGTAGTTCTAAACCATTTTACCTTGGTTTTCTAACTTAAGGGAGTTGGAGGCGCAGTTGAATTGACCCCCGGATATTTGAAACTAGTGTATGACATTGTTCGCAAGGCTGGTGGTGTCTGTATTGCTGACGAAGTACAAACCGGGTTTGGCCGTACAGGAAGCCATTACTGGGGTTTCGAGACGCAGGGTGTCATTCCTGATATAGTTACAATGGCAAAGGTCTCTAAAACTATTGTTTTCTGTTATTTTTAAATCATGTGATTTATATGTTACGTATTCAACGTTCATACCTATGATTTGGCTTTTGAATTTCTTTACGACTTGTGTGGCTCTTCAGTTACATTCCTTGTCATTGTTCAGGGTATAGGAAATGGTTTACCATTGGGCGCTGTCGTGACAACACCGGAGATAGCAAGCGTTCTCACGCAGAGGATTCTATTCAACACTTTCGGTGGGAATCCTGTTTGTTCTGCCGGAGGGCTTGCAGTACTCAGAGTTATTGACAAGGAGAAGCGCCAAGCTCATTGCAACGATGTTGGCTCTCACTTGCTTGAGCGTTTGAGAGCTCTTCAGGAAAAATACGAAAGTAAATACTCTTAAAACTTGTGATTTTAAAAGCTTTCTTTATAATCTTGGTCACTTAGCTTAGAATTTTTTTTTTTTTCCCTTGGCACTAACTGGACCATCTAGTTTCCCTTGATCTAAGTGTAGATCAGCTGATGAGCGCACTTTTTTCAGTGTAAGTCAAGGCTGTTGTGGACATTAGAGAGATGCCCCACCAAGCTGTTTGAGTTGAGCATTTAAATAAAAAGTAAAATAAAATAAAAAAGAAAAAAGAAAGAAGAGCGAATATTGACTTATTATATGGATCACTTGAAAAAAATGCATTTGTTTGGTTAAACCACGACCATTCCTCCACATTTTTCAACTTACCTCCTTTCTCTGTGGATTGTTACGGAGATCTTCTTACTTGAATGTGAGTTTTTCCCATTTCTTTTTTCAGTCATTGGAGATGTCAGAGGCAGGGGATTAATGGTGGGGGTAGAACTTGTAACTGACCGAAAAGAGAAGACACCTGCCAAGGAAGAAACCGGTGTTCTGTTCGAGAAACTAAGAGGTATCAAATATACGCTTTCTCCGAGCCAAAAAATCAAAATTAGAAAGCTATGTTTAGCATTTAAAGTTGCATTTGTCTCCCTCCATAATATCCTACTAACATTCCGTTGTGTTTCCTGATTGAAGAGCTAGGAGTTCTACTTGGGAAAGGAGGACTACATGGAAATGTTTTCAGAATCAAGCCACCAATGTGCTTTACCAAAGATGATGCAGGTATTCATCTTTCCTCCTTAAACCGTATGGCACATGTCTCAAACTAAGCCCTCTTAAAACATCTCCAATATAAATGCTAATGCTGATACTATGTTTGACAGGAAAAAAAGTGTAAAAACGGCATATTTAATATGTAACACTATTTTGTGCTCCAATGTATAATGCTGGTTTAAATACTATTGGCCTGTTTAGTTCGCTGATTTGAATTTTTAATTTGAGTTGAGATGTAACTTTATGTGAGAGCTTTTTACTATAGCAAAAATGTTAGATGTGACTATTTCTGAGAGTTTTTTAATGTAACATAACTCGAATCGGTGAAATGAACGGGGCCTATATCTACTTTATTGTCATAAATTTTAATTTTGGTTCTAACTGAATTGAAAATGGCAATGTTGGAAATCATTTAAAAAAAAAAAAATTCAATTAATGGCAACAAAATGCCAAATTTTGGCCACTGCTATATATCAAATTTGACATTTAAGTATAGCATTGCATTGGAGGGTGATTTGCTAATGAACATGATTTTGGCTCCTGACAGATGCCAGATTACATTTGTTCTTTTGGGGTTGGATTATGCGCTTATACTTTACATGTTTGTCCCTGCAGATTTTCTTGTGGATGCTTTGGACTACGCAATCTCAAAGCTGTAAGCTTTGTCAAATGTTGAGCCACAAAGGTTATCTACTTTGTAAAGTCCTTTTCTTCAAGCTCTGTAAACAACTTGTAAACCTTGAACTAACATCAAGTGTGTACTTGTGGGAGGGTCCAAGCTCATTTAATAAAATGCTCTCATTCAAAAAAAAAAAAAAAAAAAAAAATAGGAATCTTTTTTGGTACGTCAACATACCGGTAGATTATGTTTTTAGTCTGTCGGATCTGTATAAAATTACGTAAAAGTTAAAAAATACGCAAATTTAACGGTTATAAAAACTTGGCTACTGATACTTCATGCATACCAGAGAATCTCTCAAAAAATTAATAAAATGAGGAGAAAATGGAGATTTTTTGATACACCTGGCGTATCGATAGGTCAGATTTTTTTAACTGTTAAATTTACGTATTTCTACGTGATTCTTGTACCAACACAAACGGCACACCTGAGGCATGTAAAATATTTGTGAAACGTTAGTTCATTTCAAGATTTTGGTTCAAATCATTTGAACTTATGTACTCGAATCTGTTTATTTTGCGGGTTCGACTTAAGAATTTAAGTTTTAAAAAAAAGAATTTACGTGAAAGAAAATATAAACAACGTTGCTAATATTGTTTTTTTAATACAACGTGAGATCGAACCCACTTCTCAAACCTCATGCCCATTGAAAAACCTGCGTCACTATCGATATTTACTTTTTCTGCTCAAAAAAATGATTGCAAATCTAACGCATATTTACTTTTTCAACTCAAAAAAATGATTGCAAATCTAACGCATATTTACTTTTTCCGAAAATATTGCAAAAATTTGAGCATAAATATTCATAACGTATCCATACAAGTTTTAAAAAAAAAGTTTTTTTTTTTATAGTTCATCTTATCAGTAATTTTAATTTTTAATAATTTATTTTGATTAAAATTATATCACATTAAATAATAATATATAAATTATGATACAAATTTAACAATTAAAAAATTAAATACTACATGTAATTTATTTTTACCATACAAAGAATAATATCTTTTTTGTACTTCCTCTGATATTTGTTAATAATTTTCAAGTATTTTCTAACATCAATATCTACGTTGATATTTTCATAAATTTAAAACCTCGATATAACCGTGGACACCAATATTCCAATCAATCACCATCATTCTGCTATTTACAGCTAAACATACGGTTTTTATGGATGTGTAGAACATCCAATAATTTACAATATTCAGGCAAGTTTTGTAAATTACAAACAGGCCACTAGAATAAGGATTAATGAAAGAAAAAATAAAATAAAATAAAAAATAAAGGACTTTGTTCTTCGGTGTAGCTCTCATCATCATCAATACTTTTACTATACTTCTCCCAAAAAAAATTAAATATATGTTTAAATTTATGAACTTCAGAGTAACCAAACCCAGTTTTGCCTTTGAGCGCAACACAACCCTTTTTTAGGAGCCCTCAGCACTGCGCGACTAGAAATTCACTTTTCCATGGTCCTAAGAAGCGACAATAAATATGCACAAATTAAGATATGTAATTGAAATTTCCATCAAAAAGAGGTTTGGAAATAAACCAGAGTATTTGAATTAACTAGCCATTACATAAAACAAATATCTGGGATTAAGTTCTCAGTATCTGTCGTTTCCAAAGCACAAAGAAACAACGCTCTATTTTTTGTCGTTTCAAAGCACAAAGAAACAACTTTACATTATACACAACAAGATATATGCAAAATGCATTGAAAATACAGAATATCTACACGACATGCTTTGCTTCTGTAAACTAGGGATGAAAATCCTAAGAATGTACTGTCTTCATAATAATTTACAAAAAGCATTTGAGATTTTTCAATTTACTCACAGACCAACTCTTAACAAAATGGCTAATTCATATGTACAATTTTTCTCAGATATATTGGAGGCTGCTTGAAAAATGCCAGCAGCTTAGAAGACTTTTGTCTACATTACTACGTTTTTCAATGGGCATTCAGCAAAGACTTTTGTCTACAAAGACTTGTCGAAGCATGGCTCGGGCAGCGACTGTGTTTATTGTTTCTGTTTTGAGCTTTGCTCGTGTCTTCTATCAAGGTAAAGACTCTAAGCAGGTTCACGAGGACGGGTAGCCCAAAGCGAACTCAAAGCCCAGAGGCGTTGGAAGTACTCCCCCATGGCAAGCAGCCCTCTCGCTGCTTGGCGGGTCGTTAAGATACGGGACATCTGCTGCAGGGTTTCCTGTCGAAGATGGTCGGCCTGTTTCGGCAAATCATCAATTGGTTAGGAAAAATGTGACATTCAGAATGTTCAGCTACAAATCCCAAGTACAGCAAATAATAGAACCCTCCAATAAATATTTATATCCCACAAATTCAATAGTCCAGAGAAAAGAGTTCAGTAATCTAGGATGGCAAGAGAATAGAAGGTGCTGAAGGAGAAATCTGATTCAAAATGAGGTTGCTTATTGACAAAGGCATGTCGTTTAAATCTGATTCAAAATGTCATCCTCTTTCAAAATCATGTTTCTGACGCAGAAATTTGTCAAAGAACGGTGGTGTTTGGACCAAAACAACTTTTATTGCATTGAAAAAACCATTGAAAACTTTTATTTACATAAAAAATAATAATAAAATAAACCCATTTAGGGGGTGATATTAAAACAATGCTTTTAAAGAAGCACACTGCAATCTTAAAAATTCGAAGATGAGTCAGGAAACGTTTTAAAAGTTTGTTACTAGTGGGAACTTTTGTAAACAAAATATCCTATACAATTAGCATTAAAGCAGCATAAACTGACATATTTGAGATGATTTCCACGGCTTTTTTCTTCTTTATTTTTTCCTAGATACACTTCATAATTACTTTTGTTTGATAAGAAACAAATTCTATTACAATTGAAAGGTTACACTGAAAGTAACACTTTGAGGACAAGAAGTTCTCAAAGAGAAAAATACACTACATAATCACTACAACTTTTGAAAGAAAACATTCGGCGGTACTTTTTAGTTACTGGAGGCTTTTTTTTCTCTCAAACAGATAGAGGGCGGGTGAGTACTAGAATGAAGGAATGCTGCAAATGATAGGTTGCTTTTGTGCAATGTATGCTTGTAATATTCGGATACGAAATATTCTAATTTACTTTAAATATACACGAACTTTCATCAACAGCCACCATACTAGAGAGCCAACACTAAAGAAGTTATGTCAACATATATTTACCCTTTTGACTTTCATAGGCTCTAAATGGCTGCTTACATGGCTTGAAGAAATTACTTCTAAATCAGCATAAGTCTACAGAGTTTAAGGTGCTAGAAAAAAACCAACTCCGAAGGAAGGAATGAAGAAAAAATATGCATAATATATATATACACACACATATTTATATAAGCTAGCTACAAGTTTAAGATGAAAAATTGGAACTGAAACATTTATTATGCATTCGAAAATAAGCAATGTCTTATTACCTGGTTCAGAAAGCTCACGAGAGCTTCTAACTTCTCCATAGCAGTACCCATTTGCGGGATATAACTTCCTTCACCTAGCTGACCTGCAGCTACAGTCTCGGCTAACGTTTGCTGGAGTTTTTCCATGCCTTGAGAAAGAGCATCTTCTGCTTGCTGACATGATTGTCTTAGGTTATAAACATCCAGAAGTTGCTGATCTGTCAATGGTTCAAGATGGGGCCCAAGAACCTGTAACCGACACAAATCTATGAACTAAGAAGGAGAAGAAGAATGAAAACACGCACACATTGCAAAAACAAAAAGAGCTCTATGTGTTAAGAGTATTGATATTTACATCGATGATTATATTCGTATCATACAGCACCTTAAGCAGTTCCGAAGGTCGGAACCCTCCAATCCACAAGAAAAACCTTTCAGCAGATGTCTTCCACATTCCAGACATCACATAGAACACGTCGGCTTTCGCAGCAGTTGCTTTCATACGGAAAAGGTCGAAATAGTGGCTCATGCCACTATCTACCAACATGCGAAGCTCTACATCGCTTATATGCGCATGCAAAGCTGTCCTCAGTTCACAAATCAGTCTATTTTGTTCTTCCACCCAATGTCCATACTCCATCTCAAACGCAGCTATCCCTGCAGACCGTGATGTCCTCAATTTTAGAGCAGAGGAAATGAAAATGAAAAGGTATTTGGAAAGAAGAAAAACATACAACACAAGGCGAAACACAAATATAACACCAAACAATGTAAACAAATCAAGGTTAAGGTTAAATGTTAAGCTTCTTTGCACTTTGAAACTTTCATGTTACAAACACAAATTGCAGTTAAAAATTTAATGACTTTATGAGAAACATGAAGAATGCAAGAATTCTGGTGCAAATGTTGGACATAATCATCCATTGGGAGACTGTATTCCCACATGTTGAAGGACATGTGCAATATGGTTTCGAAATGACAGAATTAAAATGAAACTAAGCTTGTCATTGGTTAAAGGATCAAGCAGCACATAAAAAATGACAATTATCTCCAAGTTTCAACTAATAGTGCTAAATGCTAATTAACTAGTCACATAAGGGACTTAATATTTTCCTAGAACTCAAATTAATTGATCGAGTTGATACAATTGACGATGAACAAACTAACTGGTCAATATCAACAGTTAAACTAAAAAGAAACAAAAGCTCCCTCCCTAGTCTGCTACAAACAAAAACTTCAAGTCAACCTCTTAATATACTAAAAAGAAAAGCACTGATCACTTCAAATGAATGCTAAACAAGAAGAAATAAAACTATACGGAATACAGTCAACTTATTTGGTCTCTTACTCGGGGAATAAATTATGAAGAAACTCCAACAATGCAGAACTTCTCAAATCTCATTGGACTATCATATTATAGAAAAATCATATAATTTGGAAAACATGCACACGAGAGATAAAAGCAAAGTGTCATGGCAGCCAGAATTAACAAACCTGAGTTCGCAGTTCCTGAGACACCCAGAGGATTAGCATCTAATCCTCCACCACCAACATAGAGACCCTGTAATTTAAAAAAATAAATATATAAATAAATAAACGTGAATAATTTTACAAGGAAAAAGTTTAATGTTTTGCTCAAACTCTAGCCTCTTGGTTACCTTTTTCTTTTTGTTGCTAACAGATTTAGTAATGGATTTAAAAAGCTACAAGTAAAATCATCTCATACTTACTTGTTTCCTGGCTCGCTCAAGCTCTTGCTCTAACTGAATCAGCTTTAAACGGCTTGTTTCTAACTGCTGTACATAGGCCTACACACAAAAAACTCAAATCAAATTAATCTTTTATATAGCTTTCATTGACAGCATCTCATCCAAGGCACACCCCCTTCCTACCTTCTTTCGCAAACGACTTTTACGAGCAGCCTCCCGATTCTGTGCAAGTCTTCTCTGAACCTGCAGTTTTTTGGAATAGAGTTCTGTCATTAGGAAATGCGTATCTATATTATGCCTTGAACAAAGGCATAACGATTGCTACCTTGTCTGCAGGTTTTGTGGTTACTTCTTGGTAATATCTTTCAGAAGGTCCCAAAATTCCATTCGAAGTATCTTCTGACTACATAAGGCAAACAAGACCAAAAAGGTTAGCTCAACATTATACATAAAAAAAGAATGTTTGAATATGGATTTCAAACATTTGAACCTGGTCGTTTAGTTTCACATCCTCCTCGACGATTATGGGAGCCGGCGCGCTTAAATTACCGTTGCTTTTGAAGGTTTCTCCCCACATGCTCATCTGATGGATAGGCTCATATGCCCCCATCCTTCCTGAGGTGACAAATTGAGCTGATGTGGAGTTCATGCTCATTTAACTGAGAAGATGAAGCATAGCGAAAATTTCAGCATAAACAAGAAACGACAAAAGGAGAGAACAAAAACTAGACATTAATGGCCATGAATATCAAATTGAAAGAAGCGTCCTTATAAAACAATGGAGTTCTAGTAATTGACGCTGAAATTGGCGTATCAGCAACAATATTAACGAGCCAATGCCTAACAGTAGTCCAAATTCGACCGAGAAGAGAATCGACAACAAGAGTAGAAAGGACAACATTCTTGATTCAGGTAAATATGTTCATAATGTCATGTTGAAATCCATAAATCTCTAATACCCCAATGCCTTTATCAATAAAAAGCAAGTGGGCTTGCTACCATGGTATGAATAAGAACAAGTGAACGTCCAAAAATAGCAACAAAAACGACAACATCGTAGGAGGACAAACGAGGTATCAGAAATTCATGCTTCAGACACAGTATTGAACTTCGAAATTATCAAACATCAAGAAATATAAGAGAAAAAAAAAAAAAAAAAAAAAAACCAATAAGATTTCAGTGCAAAAGGCATGAAACAAGTTTGTCTTCAAGAAACCAATATAACTCGGTGGAATCTGACCAGTTCACGACTGTGATTTTCAAAGCCAAGTGAATTATACAAAACTCACACACAAGAAAAAAAAAAAAGGAAATTAATAATAATAAACCCAGATGCTGAAAATCCGAGTCTGTTTCATTCGCTTGTGTTATTCTTCTTGTCTTACTCCATCATCCCCCCCACCCAAAGAGAGAGAGAGAGAGAGAGAGAGAGAGAGGAATAAGAGTATCACAGAAGGAAAAACAGAAAACTGATGCCAAAGCTCAATCTTTCCTTACGTGTTTTCGTTAATTCCTTCCAAGTTTCATCAGCACATAACGAAACTCGAAATACACAACTTCTTGCTAGAAAACAGAGAAAAAAAGAAACTTTAAAACCTTTACAATTTTTACACACACACACACAGATATATATATATATATATAAATTAAATACACACACACATATACATACAGATAAGCTATACAGTACACAATACGTATGCACTTTCTGAGTATATACCTCTTAAGAAAAACATCACTTAAAAAACGCAAAACTCTTCACGATTGTTTTCTCCGCATCCAACACAGAAAAACAAATGGAAAATCAATCAAAACAAAAGAAAAAAAAAGGCTTGAAAAGTGAATTTGAAGACCTATGATTTTCCGTGGAAGTTCAAATTCCGAGAAGTGGAAGCAAAACTATGGAGAATTCCGAATCCCAAAAACCCTAAAAAGTCTCATCGTCTCTCGCGGGAGAATAATAAGAGAAGGGAACATTCACGACAGCTTAAAAGAGGAAAACTTTGAAATTAAAATAACAATTATCGTCAGTATCAACTATATAATAATTATTATTATCATTTACTATTACAATTATTGTTATAATCCGGGAATAATTAAATGTTTATTCGTTTGTTGTTATTTGAGAAAAAATTGTATTTGTGTTCCGACTGTGAAACCATACTAAGAACGAAAAATTTTAGAGAGAGAAAGGAGAGAGAGAGAGAGTCAAAGCTTGCTCACAAATGAGCTGAGGAGTCGTAATCGTCATCTTTCCACTACGCCCCTTTTCCTAATGTGCGCACCAGGTGGATCGGGTTCTCTGCGCCACGCTTCTTAACCTGCGCACCCCACCCAAACACAAGCCCGCTGACGTCATTTCCCGGCGGATCTTCCGCTGGATAGGATTTTGGGTCCACGCTCTAAGGGAGCGCGTGGAAAAGGTTGTTTGGGCGTTGGTTTGTTAAAAGCGCGGGAAGGTGAGCAAAGCGCGTGGTATCACGAGCTTTGGTGTGCGTGTGGGGTCGGACTTCCGATCTCTTTATTTTTTTTATTTTTTATTTTTTCTCTTTTTTGTCTGAAAAGTTTTTGAGTGGGAATAGTAATGGCCATTTGAGATCCACAATTCTACAATATTGTCCACTTGAGGCCTAACTTGGGAATTTTAGAATCTCTAGGGACGTAGGAAGGTAAAAAAAAGTGTGGCATTTTTATGCGTATCTTTCTTTTTTTTTTTTTTTTTAATTACAAAAGTGGATAGAATATGGAATCCTGAAAAAATAAATTCACCTTTTAAGCAGAAAATCGGTTAAATTTTGATTTTTTTTTTTTCTAAAATAAAAGTATATTTGGGTGTTTCATTTTTGACGTACTTTGAAAAGTTTACTGGCATAGTAGATACTCACTCAAGTATATATATAGTCAGAAAATAAGACACTGAAAAAATAAATTCAAAGATAAATTTTCATATATAGAAATGGTTTTTTTTTTTATTTAATTGTATAGCAATTTTTTAGAGAGCTATATAAGTCAACGACTAACGAAACATAGTATTTTTTTTAACGGAAATAGTAGAAAATAGGTCAATATAAAAAGTTTAAGAAAGTATATAGGCTAATTTTTAGTTATAGAAATTAATAGGTCATAACTTGTCAAGTTATGGTTCATAACCAGATAAGTTATGGACAGACTTGTTAAGTTATGGTTCATAGCCAGACAAGTTATGGACAAAAATCGCGAATTATGGACAATAACTTGTCAAGTTATGGTTCATAACTAGACAAGTTATGGACGAAAACTGTAATTTGGCCTATTTATTAACTTATGTAAACTATTGGCCTATTAATTTTAATTCATCTCAAGTATTGGCCTATTTCTCTCTTTCTCCCTTTTTTTAATTAATAAAAATACTTGGAGATGACAAATCATTTTTTGCGTTTACAAAGAATGCAATATAATTATGTGTTCCATCTCATCTACTTCGATATTAATTATGGATAACACGACAGATTTATGTGTGTTGACGATACGTGATTACAACCTTCTAAATGAATGAATTGAGGGAGAAAATTCACTACCAATTTCCAATTAGTATTCCTCCAAAACAGTAAAAATCTATTAAAATATTGTAAAAATACTAAAAATATTTTCTGAAGCTCAACACTTTGTATTAACTATTCAATCTTCATAAAGCGTGAAGGTTGAATGTAATAAAACATTTATGTTAAATAATAATGACTTTTAAAAAAATATAACACTGTATCTACATAAAATGAAAATCTAAAAGAAAGTATGGATTTTTTAAAATCAATTTCATAATAATAAATGTGTTTTTACATTTCAACTTTTTTAAATTACAGTCATAAAGGACAGTAGTTTTTGCCTTATATATAGTTTTAATGGAACTTTATCAGTTCAACTAGTTGATACCTTAGATTATAGGTTCTACCATTTGAATTCAATTTAAGCATCTTTGTTAGTCATTTTATTAGTTTTAGTTGCATTACAAAAGTACAAATAAAGCAATATTAATTAATTTGATTAAAACCCATCTCGTCACCACTTAGTTAAAGAAAAGTTGGTGCCAGTAGGCCTAATTAAGAACTAGCTTACACTAATATAAATATAATTCTCTACTTTTGGTGTTAGTTAGATCATGTGTTTATGTTATTTCTAAATTCGTTATCTTCTTTCCCAAGCGTGCATGTATTGGCTCTTCGAACCCTACAGGGACAAGACTGACCTCAACCCCTTCAACTTGGAGAAGACATAATAAATTAAATTAAATTAAGTACATTTCTGTTTTACTTTATTTTCTATACTATATTGCGTATGATATAGTTTTGTTAATTAATTTAATTTGTTGGTTGAATATATATATATATATATATATATATATATATTATTACTACAAAAGCATATATTCTAGTCCGGTAAATGCA
>NW_010362300.1:350508-378773 GCF_000414095.1 Morus notabilis
ATTTGTCCTATTTTTCTTGAGATATATATATATATATATATATATATATATATTCAGAGAGAGAGAGAGGGGTTGCTTAAGAGTAGAGATGCATATGTAGTGAAAAGGCTACAATATATGATACAAAAGAAATAAATAGTATAACATGCTAGCTCTTAGTGCGTTTAATTAAAGTCAATTCTTCAGGAAAAAAATAATAGTAAAAGAACAGATTCAATTACTTAATATTTATATATATTTTTTTGTTTCCAACACTCCGATCAATATAGCTAGGGATTCTTCAGCATTATCTGTGTGTAGTTATATTCAACAAAAATGTTCCGTTCATTTCACCGATTTGAGTTTAAAATTTGAGTTTTGCTATAGTAAAAAGCTTTCAGAAATAATCACATCTAACTTTTTTACTACAGTAAAAAATTCTCAAATAAAATCACATATTAATTCAAATTAAAAACTTGAATCAGAAAATTAACCGACTTAAAGTGTGTGAAGTGATTAGAGAGAGGTTTTTTTTTTTTATTACTAAGGTAGAGAGAGGTTAGTTTTGTGATGATTTATGACCAACTTTTTGTAGTACTTGATCCTTAGGGCAGGTCTAATTATATATATTGCTGCCTCCTTGGAAAGGAGATGTCTACATGAAATGCTATATAATGAGGACGTACTTGTCCAACGGCCATCATAATTACGAGGATTTCATAATAAAATATGAAAATTATGGTATTAGTAGATTCTGTTTTGAGCCACTAAACTTGTATTATATTCATCATTTTTGTATGTTTTTTTAATGTGATTTTAATTAAATTTAACATTTAAAAGCATACACTACTAATTTAAAAAAGTATCATACCGCAACAAGTGCGCTCTTTATATCATTATATCATAAACATAATATGCTTATATATATACAATCATGTGGTTGAAATTTTGAATGTGCAAAAGGATCATGACTTTTACAAGCACTAATTCCTTTAATAAAACTGCGAAGATGTGCGCTTGATTTTTCGTTTTCGTGAAAATACTTAAAAAATTGTTTGACCTCTAGAGACTTGCGACTTAATGGTACGTAAATGACTTAACTCCAAATGATTGCGTGGTCCAAAATTTCATGGTTTCGGAATCGTCATGGAAAACACAAGACTGTCTCTCTGAGGTTACTTGATAACGTCAAGTGTTCATGTCCCCTATACATCAATCATCAATTATTATCCGGCACTCTTTCATATCCATTATCGGAAAAGAAAATATATACATATATGTATTATTTGTATATATATATCACTAATATAACGTACAATATTATATATATATATATATGAATATTGTGTGTTTATCTGCACATACATAGTAAGGTTTGGGGAGGGGAAGAGAAATATTACAAATACTAGGGCCTCGTTCACTTCGAGAATTCGAGTTGAGATGTGACATTTTCTAAGAACTTTTTACTGTAATAGAAAAAGTTAGATATGACATTTTGTGAGAGCTTTTTACTGTAGAAACCTGAAATTGAAAACTCGAATCGGTGAAATGAACGAAGCTTTGATACAAAACACTTTTTTTTCTGGCCAAACTTTTTCCAACAACAACCAAAGAAAAGGAGAAAAAGAAATAGTGTTGTTATATTATTAATTGGATTTCTTAGTTATTGTACTAGTTTAAAAAAAATTTATTTTCTAAAAAAAATTTTATACAATTTTTTAGGGAAAAATAAATCAGATATGTTTGATTATAACGGGTTCAAGTTGCCTTTGCATGCGTTATCACTTTAGAATACAAAGCTTACTTAGAATATATATAGAAATCTCATTAGAGCTCACTTTCTCTTATATATCCATATCTTAAGGGGAATGTGTAGGCCCTTGTTTCTACCCAATTCATTCTCCCAAATTATTATCTTTTGCTTAATTAGGAAAAGAACATGCCTACATGCAAGACTCCTTTTTGGTGATATAAGCAATTTTTTTGTACTAGACCCCCAAAATAAAATAAAATAAAATAAAAACCCTTCTCATTGTAGCACTACACCTAGAATGATTCTTTTGAAAAAAAAAAAAAAAAAAATGCCGTTTTCCTTTCTACGTTTTATTATTTTTTTTTTAATTTTTTGGAGAATGGGATGTTTGGGACAACATTCGAGGTAGAAGGGATATTGGTAAAAATAACCAAAAATATTAAAACAATAATGTACTTGCGCATAGCAAAAAGGGAAAAAAAAAATACCCTACTTGATTTTGTATATCCTTTTATTACACGTCCTTGCCTTGCAATATCAAAACAAAACCAAAACTATTAATCAATTGGAAGAAAGGTCCAATATTGGCGCCTCCATTTAGGAGTTTTAATAATCATTATGATATTCAACTATATGGATTATCTACCTAGAGGAAAAGAAGAAAAATAAGGCTTTAATTAAAAAAGAAAATAATTTCAAGATAGGGATAAGCTTAAATAATTATAAAATTAAGTCATGGTGGCAATGATGTGTATAAAGTTTACACAATGATGGAAGTAGTGGGGTGCTCTATGAATGGTTGGATGATTCCTGAGTGTTTTTCCTTTTTCATATTCTCTGTGTATTTGTTTTGAATCAAGCAGAAGAAACGTCACGCAAACACTTGCTTTTTCCTATTTGTGGTCTTATTCTCAAGTGCAATCTAAAGTGGCTTGCCACTAACAATGGTTAGTGTGGCGTCAACAAATTTTTGAGACACAACAAAAATCATTGTAATTTAGATTCTCAAACCCCAATTGTTTTTCTTCTTCTTCTTCTTCTTCTTCTTCTTCTTCTTTTATAGTATGTCTTGTCCCTATTGTTGTGACATTGTGTGTGACTCCATAATTTTCATTTTGGGAAAAAAATGATTTTGGACCTTGTATTATTCGCAATTTATATATTTTTTTTTTAAAAACAACATCTTTTTCTCCTGAAGTCGTTTTTGACCATATATAAATACTTTTTATACCATTTTAATTAATTAACTGAATGTTTATTTTTTTAAATATAAGATTTCTATAAATAAAAAAAAATGAAAATAAATGCAATACCCTACTCCCACCCCCACCCCCACTCCCCGGCGCCCCTACTCTTCGGTGTGAACTACCTCAGCTCCCCCACCCATGTGACTCCTTGCCTCTCATCGGCTTCCGAGCCCCACCACCCCCACGGCTCCACACGAGTCCCCTACTCGGCGTCCATGGAGGTATTTTAGAAGGTCTTATTTTGGGTTTTTCAGATGAAAAAAAAAAAAAAGAAAAGGAAAGGATTTAGTGGTACGTGTGGGGACACCAACGAGGGTTAGAAGGAAGAGAGGCACTGCGCACAACGGGTTAAGCATCAAAGCGAGTCCAGCATCGACTGAATGGGGGTGGGCATCTTATTTTTGAAGTTTTATGTCTTTAAAGTCTTTCAATGATTATTGAAAAAATGATTAACTTTTACATCTAAATAAATAGTACATTCGCAGTCATTATAGAAAAGAAACATTTAGGTGCCAAAATAATTTTTTCCATTTAATTTTTTAGGCCATAACTTACATCAAAATAATTTTAGTCTTAATGCAGTTGCGAAATTACTTTTTTTTTTTTTTTTTCTAGAGGCATTTCGTTTTCACTTTAATTTGTTGTAATATTTATTCGTTTGTTGTTGCTGATTCTTTCACATGCATATCTATTCTATATATGCACAAAAAAGCGTGTAGTTCACCCAAGTGGCATATACTTTACGTAAGTGTTTTTCTTTCCTTCTTTCTTTATTTCTTTCTTTATTTTTTCTTTATTTTTTTTTTATTTTTTGGTGTGCGTGTATGTGTTTTTGTTCCTTCCCATTAGGAAGGGCATGAGTTGGAGACAACTCTTAAGAAAAACGAATTTGATGGGCCATGCCAATATATGTTATGTTAGAATAAGTTGGTATATTTTATTATAGTTATTGTGCAAGTTTTTCAATCATCGATCACATCATGCAGCATTATTATTTTTGTGGTTTTTTTAGACTTTTTAGTAAAATAATGTATAAATGCATTTCAAAAGTATAATGTTCTTTCTTTAACTTGTAATAGCAAAGATCGTATGTATGTCCCTAAAGAAGACTTGAAATCTAGTACTGGCCGGTTTACGTGGTCTTTAGGAACATTATTCGGAATCTATAAGAAAAATAGGTATAAAGGGGACTTAACACTAATTAAGTGACTAAAAGTAAGATGCCGTTTGTTTTGAAGGTATGAATCACAGTTTAAACGTTTTCATTATAGTGTCTTCTCTTTAAAAAAATTTAAATTTATACTCAAAACTTTCTTATCCAAAATCCCGCTTCATGTATTTTTACCTTCAACATATTAGAGTCACGATTTATGAATGTCAAGATTTGATTTTTTATTTATCTGAGCTTATGTATAGTTTAATTAAGAAGTAATCTCTTATAAAAAATATGATCATATTATAGGTACTAAGTTAGAAATTGAAGAGTGTGAACCTAAGATAAATAGTATTGGCTTTGCAAACTAAATTGGTGCTCGGAAGAAAACTAAATTAGGTAGACAAATTATAAGTTTTCTAGCTCTCTAATAATTAATAATCAAGTCAGGCTAAGCACAAACAAGATATAGTTGATCCTCCTTTTATCTACTTGAGTGTAAAGGTACAACACCTTTTTGATCTTTAATATAGAAATGCCTACAACTCTCTAATAAACTATCTGCCACATGGGTTTGCTCAAACATCCTTTTTCTACTTTTTCTTTCATGGCATAGATAATGTTATTAAGTTTCAGGAATCACATACTTCTTCTTCTTTTTTTTCTTCTGAACATTATCTTTGTAGTTTGTACCATATATAATGCATGCAAGTACAGTGCAAAAGTACAAAAGATCTAATAAGTGCATGCCATTTAGAGTGAAAAAGGAGTAGAGAAAAGAATGTAAAGTATGCAAGGGATTTCTATATGTACAAGACCATCATCGATTTTGTAAATCTTTTTAGGGAAAAAAAAAAAAAAAACAAAAGTACCACTCAGAATAACACCTAATACAAAACCATGTCACACAATGTACTTTTCTCATTCTTTAAACCATTGAATTATAGGTTGGGCTTCATTCTGATCCAATGGTTACCTAATGTTGAAGCAATATATACATATACACATACATGCATGTATACGTAATTTTGATATTATCTAATGATTTAGAATGTCACCACATGATTATCCTTACTCTTATTTTGTTGTGTTCATTTCACAACTCAAGTTATAACTTAAGTTATCACTTGAATTGTATACGTAAGAGAAAAAAAACGCCGTAATAAAAAAATTAAACTTATGAGAAAAAATATTATAACAATAAAATTTAAGTCGTAAAATGAACAATACCTTTGTATTTCAGGGGTTTTTTTCCTCTCTCTTCTTGGTGAATTTGATTGCTTGAAAAAAAGAAGGCGGGTGAATAAAGGTAAGGGATGACTTTAGTAGATGAAGAGGTACAATAGGAATTAGAAGTCAGCAAATCAAATTGGAAACTTTTTACTTTTCTTTTGTGGGACGGAATTGGGAGCTTTTTACTTTGGAGGTCAGAATTTTGATCACTATCCTTATGAACTACAACATGAAATTGGGCTAGGTTTGGTAAGTCTATCGACAAGAGTACTTTTAGGTGATGTATGACGTGAATGGACTTTTTAGATCTTTTTCGTGTTGATTTCTTCAGTACAAAAGGGGGGAAAAGAAGCATAGTTATGATTGTTGAACACGCATTCTATTGTCGAGAGAAATTCTGCGATAACACATGTTTTTAAAAGAATTAAAATTTTCGTAATTTTTATTATATCTGCATATAAATTATAAGGCCTTATTATGGTATATCCAATTTAGAGTCTGTTTAGTTTAATTCACTAATTTAAATTTTTAATTTGAGTTAACATGTGATTTTATGTGAGAATTTTTTATTATAATAAAAAAATTAAATATGACTGTTTTTGAGAATTTTTTACTGTAATAAAACTCGAATCAGTAAAATGAACGGGACCTAAGTATTTTGAAGGTGATGCTAAAGATTGTTTTAAATTCTTTTGTCTCTTCAGAGTGTGCAGACAATTGAAATTTGAGAGATTGATTATTCAAAGTTATTAGAGGTGACACTAAGGTTGTTTTGGTTTTTTTGTCTTTTTTGAGTGGAAGTTGGGATGGCGGAGTGTCACTATTGAGGACGATGTTAAGGTTGTTTTGACTTTTTTTACCTTTAATTCGGAGTGCACAGAGAAGTGTGAGATTGAGAATTTGAAATTAGAAACTATGCATTTGGCTCGATTTTTATTCGTGCTCTTTTGTTTGAATTTGAGAAAAATAAAAAATATTGTAGCTTATAATTTAGCATGATAGGCAATCTCATCTTATTGTGTGGTGGCCTGTTTAGTTTGCTGATTCGAATTTTTAATTCGAGTTGAGATGTGACTTTATGTGAGAGCTTTTTACTGTAGCAAAAAAGTTAGATGTGATTGTTTGTGAGAGCTTTTTACTGTAAAAAAACTCAAATTTTAAACTCGAATCAGCGAAATGAACGGGGCCAATTTCCTCTCAAACTTAGAGCTATTCTTAACTTTCTCATTTAGTGTGAGTAAGTTTGAAGTTGTTTGTAGAGTTGCATGGTGTTAGCTTGTTTTGTTTCCTTCTTGTTTATTCTTAATGAAGCTTATTTACCAAAATTTAATGTAAAACACACACTCTTAAAGACGCTTTCTTCACCAAGCTACTACGAATTAATTTTAATAAACATCTCTTAGATTTTGAATTACGACTCGAAAACAAATTTTGTTTCTCTTTGGTTAATTAACCTACTCATAGATATTAGAGTGTAAATACATGTTCTGAATTTGTTAAGCGACTTAAATTAATATGCTAACGAAGGAAATAGTTTTGAGTTTAGAATCGCATATTTGAAGTGCACAAGTCACATTGTACATTTTGCTTTGCAAAACGACAACCTATATGAATGGTTTTTTTTTTTTTTTTTTTTTTTTTTTTTTTTTTTTTTTTTTGTGAATCTTGAAGTCTTTGTTCAATTGGCACATTGCATTTTCAATCCGAATGGTAGATTAACCACTTAGTATGGATTTAACAATAAATTTATCATCATTTCATAAAAAATAAGTTTATCATCGTTTACTTAAGATTTGTTAAAGATTGATTGTATTATAAAGGTTAGAAGAAGAACTCTAGTGGAATCACTACAGGTCTATCAAGATTTTAGCTAAAATGTAAGAGAAAATTACATATTCCAAATACCTAATTTATATTTTAAAAAATTCTACCTCTTGACTGTTCTAATTTAAACTACAAAAATATATAAACTAATATTAAAAAGTAAAAATAAAAGAGGACTCTAGGGGGTTTTTGCCCGACTTGCAAAAACCTTTGTAACTGTCAAATAGCAAACTAATCTGAACCGGCCCAATGGTTATTAGACCTACATACAGAACGGCCCAAATTGGGAAACAATGGATTTGTCTTCCTTGTGAAAAGGAATAGGGTGACTTTTACGACTACGCTCAAAATAGTACAACAAATTATTATTAATCTTCAAATATTATCCTTTTTATTTCTATTCTTTTAGACTAGATCGAATCCAATATTAATCAAAAAGCCCAATATGTAAATTACTAACATACTCTCAAAGTAAATTTCTAATTTACAAAATGTCGGAGGCCTCTTATCATCGTCCAACAGACCTTTAACGACCGGCTGACAGACCTTCGGTGGCCATCCGGCAGGTTCTCTAGAGCCGACTGGTGGGTCTCCGGCGGCCGGCCAGTGGGTTTCCGACTATGGTTATAATCTGTCAAGCTATAAATCATAGTTTGTCAAACTATTATCTATAATCTATGAGTCTATAACCCAATCTTATAGGTTACACCGGCCGACGGGTCTCTAATCACCGTTGCTGGACATAGTTTGTTAGATTATAATCCATAAAGGCTAGATTATGATCCACAGGCTGTCAAACTATGATTCATAATATGACAAGTTAAGCCAGCCACGGATCATAGGATTATAATTCATAATCTGTCAGATTATGACCCAAGTAAAGCCAGAACCAAAACTCAACAAAACAGTAAATTTGTATTGTTGAGAACTCAAATTTAGAATCATTATTTGACTGCTCATTCAAAAGATAAAAATCCTCATTTCTTAAGAGAAAGGATCCTCATTCTAATATAGCTAATACAGTGAACTTGGTAATCAAATATAAACAAATATGAACGCGGTACTAATATAGCTAGTAGCTACTTTGAATGTTCAGATACTACAAAATACGAGAAATAGTACAACAGAGAACTCCTATACAATCATCAACTTAAGTCAAAAAAGCCAAAAATTCAATTAGAATCAGCTTCGATTCCTAAACAACAAACAAAAGCCATACTTGCTAATATTATTTCTAAACTATTTTAATATTATCAAACCCTTTAGAGTCTCAACTCAATTGAGAACAAACCCATTGATCACAACCAGATTACTTTTATGTAAATATTTAGGGGTAAATATTTCAGCAAACAAAAGGGAACAAACAATAGGAAAGAGTTTAGACCAAAAATGGATTTATCTTCTCTGTAGGAATAGGAAGGAAACCCATAAATAAGGGCCACATTAAAGGCCATAAACCGATATCCACCCACCTAACCCTAATTTCCAACTTCAAGATTGCGTTAAAAACCTACCAAACCCTAATTATTGTCAGACTAGTTTGGGTCGGTTTTTAACAACCTGTCACGAACTCACTCCACACCATGAAATTTGAATGTTTGAAAAAGTATTATTCACCGCCAAGTGTAGTAGTCTAGCAATAATAAAGTACCGTGATGGGTTTACGGTCATAAAATTAAGTACTAGATTATTCTTTGAAGATATTGAATGTGAAGGTTTATTTCATACCAGCCTAGTACTCAATTTATATTCAATTTAGGAGACATTTAGTTTATGGATTAGAATCATATGATTAGAATCAATTTCGATTTATGTGTATTTTTTATGAGAGAAAATACTATAGCGAACTATGAACCATGATTCAAATCATGATTTGAATCCTCCAACCAAACATCTTATTAGATTTAAAGTGACTCAAATCACATCTTCACATATCCTCACATATTCTTATTGTCACATTTGGTGGGGCTGAGGTGATGCCCTCTTTGTCTAAAGGGTAGGATTAGTTTGTAGGGGTCTTCAACAAATATTCCTGACAACATTTAGGCTAGTCCCTTTTGGTAACATCTACGTGATATGTTAACATTGGCCGTCCTATTCTCATACTTACTTCAGCAATTATATATGTGTGTGTGGACAAGTTTTCAATGATTACATTTCTATCGGTGGTGACCATCAAATATATAAAGTTGATAACGTAAGGTGATAAGAATTTAATTTCATTAATTGTTATAATTTTTTGAGTCAACTATCTAATTTATTACAACCTTTGGTTGAATCTTAAGTTTAAAAAAATAATACTCATTGATGGATATATAATTGAATAACTATTAAAACCACACTCATATTCATACATATATATATATATATAAACTATATATCCATTAGTTTTTGCTATGGTTTATGACTTGTGTAATTGAATTTGTATGTTTGATTTCTTTTTTACATTTGCTTTATTGTAATTCTTAAGAGATGGACTCGATTTGATCCATGAATAATATGTTAAAACTTCTATTTTCTCTAGTGTTTCTAAAATTTTAAGTCCGTTCGTTTCACCGATTCGAGTTTTGTTACAATAAAAAACTTTCAGAAACAATCACATATAATTTATTTGCTACAGTAAAAAATTCTCACAAAAAATTACATTTCAACTCAAATTAAAATCTCGAATCAACAAACTAAACGGGTAGTTTTATACTCTAACCTACCCAACTCACCCGATCTAACCTAAGATTATTTGGACGGGACTGATTTTACTTTTAGAACGACTGGGTAAGTTTTTTATTTTCAACCCACACAAATTGGTTTGGTTTGGATGGGTTGAAAATTCCGAAAACCCATCCAATCCACTAAATAGCAACAAAAGGATTGCTTGATGTAGCAAAATTAGCAAGGAACGTCCAGAATTATGACTAGAATTTTCACTAGAGCCAACATTATGATTAACAGGAGCAACATTAGGATCAAATCTGTAATAACACTTCACAGCAATATGGCCAAAATGACTACAAATCTGACGTTAAGACTTTGTTACCAGAAAAACCACGTCCATGACCACCTGGACCTCGACCTCCTCTACCATTAGATTAGACCCACCACCACGAGAAAAATTCTAAAAATTACTATTACCACTACCTTGACCAGACTTAGGGCCATGTTACCACGTTCAGATGTTTTAATAGATTTTTAAAAAATTACTGTTAATTGTGTTAAAAAAAAATAGTTGTTACAAAAAAATATTTGAATATTTAGTAAACTGTAATTATATAAGTATTGATTTTAAGAATCTTATGAGTATTATAAAAGTTTCATTAATTATACTTTAAAGTAATTGTCGCACAATTTATTTCTGATTTTAACTGTAAATTCTTTAAAAATTATTTAAAAATTATTTTTTATAGATTTTACTAAACATAAATTTCAGTTACATGACTAGAGAATTAATTTTAGACTCTAAAAATCACTACCAAAGGTACCTTTATCGGTGAAGAAGCATTTCCTCCGTTAGCAGTGTTTTGAGCCATATTAGCAGACACATTCCCCTCAAGCAAAGTGTTGTTTTGTTCCAGACGAGTCTCATAAGCAATTAACCAGGGCACTGACATCCCTAAGGCTATAAAATTCAGTTGTTGAAGTCAGAGAATCCACAAATGAATCATATTCACTACCAAGACTAGTGAGAACATGTAGAATGAGATCTTCATCACTAATTTCATGACTTACAGCTCTTAAGAAATCAGCATGCGACTTTGGAGACTTTAGAGACGTTCATGAATTAGAATTATAAAATTAAAATTATTTTTAATTTATGTATATTTTTTATAAAAAAAATATTATAAT
Organism: Morus notabilis; assembly: GCF_000414095.1. Classification (NCBI taxonomy): domain Eukaryota; kingdom Viridiplantae; phylum Streptophyta; class Magnoliopsida; order Rosales; family Moraceae; genus Morus; species Morus notabilis. The sequence goes on from NW_010362300.1 coordinate 361,538, forward strand.
AAATCATGTATCACGATTTAAATTAGAGTAGGAATTTCTCAACTAAACAACCCGAACATCTTGAGCAGATACTCAGACACAGACATAGACCCTTTCTTTTGAGTCTGAAGTTTATGTTTAAACTGAATCACCTTTGCTTTAGACTTTGTTGCAAAGAGCTGCTTGATTGCACTCCAAATATGAGCAGAAGTATGACAGCCAACTATCTCTGGCAGAACTTCGGTAGAGATTGAGGACAAAAGCCAGCACGCATAAGTTGTTCCTGCCGTTTCCAGTGAACATAAGCTGGATTCTCAAATCGACGATCGCTATCGCCTTCGTCGGGAATCATGTCTTCTGTACATTCAATGCCGCCATTGATGAAACCTTCAAGGCTATTTCCTCTAATGGCGGAAGATACTTGTTGAAGCCAAATCAAGTAATTGTCACTGGTTAATTTGACAGAAATCGTATGACTATTCATTGTAAAATCGGCGGATTTGAGAAGGAGGATGAGATGGAAGTTGAAGCGGTGGAAGTTTCGAGAATAGTAACTGCTGGAGACGCCATGGAAGAATCTTCAGAGGTCTGTTGCTCCGATACCATGTGAAATGTCTTGAGATTTTTAGAGAGAAGTTAAGAGGAGGAAAAATTCTAGAGAGAGAAACTTTGGGGAAGAATTTGTATTGGCTTGAATAATTACACTAGACGGCAATATCCTTTTATACAACTCAATGGACTAGATCTAACTAACTTCAAGACTCTTTACTAGAAACTTCTAGCTTCTTTACAATGACCTTCAAAATCTGTTATAACAGATTCAGTTACAACGGGTTTAGCCTGTGCATAAATCTCAACACGTTCACTGAGATTCTGTTCACTTTACCAATTCGAGTTTAGAATTCGAGTTTTGTTACAGTAAAAAGTTCTCAGAAACAGTCACATCTAATTTTTTTACTACAGTAAAAGCTGTCACATAAAATCACATCTCAACTCGAATTACAAACTCGAATCAGCGAAGTGAACGGAGTCTAATTATATGCATTTTTTTCACTGTATTTTGTTTAAGGTGATGTCAATCAGCACTAGTTGCCATTTGTTTTCTTTTTACTTTTTTTTTTTCTAAAATTAATTGTTAGAGGAGTCACTTACCAATGATGTAGAAAAGATCCGAGTCCCACGCATTTCAATTCTTGATCAAAACGGGTAGTACTCAATAAGAATTTATTAATTTTGAAAAATTCGACAATTTGAAAGGATATATATTGTGTATACTTATATAAATATACATATATTGATGAAAATGCAAGGTTATATCTTATTTGTTGCATTTTACTTCAGCTTGTGGAAGCAATTTTATAACTTTCCCTTTATAAAGAGCGTTGTTAGTTTTATAAAAGAAAACGTAAAATAACCAATTGCAAAAAAAAAAAAAAAAAAAAAAAAAAAAAAAAAAAATTAAAACTATTAACCATCTTACCTCATGTCTAATATTTGTCTCCTTATTTCTTATTCTATTATCAAAGAAGAATCCGTTTATCCTTTACAGCTGTGCGATACATTTCACATTAACTTTTTTTTTTCCCCGAAACCTACGACACTTGAGACAAAACATGTGAAATGTTGGCGCATGTTTCTTTTTAGATATTTTTTACTTTTGTAATTTTTTTTGTCTTTATTTCTTTTTTTTTTCTTCTTTCTTTTTTTTTTTTTTTTCGTTTCTTTTCCACGCGCGTTTTTTAACTAGTTTTAATAATAATTGTGAAAAGCACGGGATATCAAAATAAATTTTTTGCATAACAAGAAGAGTGAAAAGCACGGGATATCAAAATAAATTTTGTGGATAACAAGAAGAGTTTCACTTAGATAAGTATGCATTAAAAAGTTAGCAATACTAGATTGGATTGAAGTTATATTTTTTAGATTTTTTGTTGCACGCTGCATATATATGAGTATGACAACCGTTCAGGAATTTTATGTATCCATATACGACGAATCCCATTTTCCTTGGTGAAAAGCGCTTTTATTAGCTAAAAGAATAAATATAGGACCCGTTCGGTTCGCTAATTTATGTGATGTTATGTGAGAATTTTTTACTGTAGTAAAAAAGTTAGATGTAACTGTTTCTGAGAGCTTTTTACTGTAGCAAAACTCGAATGAGTGAAATGAACGAGGGCCATAAGTTGCTCAATTTTTTTGTTCTTTCTTTTAAATTTGTGGATGAAACGATTCAAACTCTTTATATTATGGTGAAATTATGCGTGAAATTATCGTTAGATTATGTGTTTAACCACTTTTAAATCGTTTTTTTTTTTTTTTACTTCGTATCACTTTTCACTAATATTTGAAAACAAAATTTAAAACCACACATTTATTTAGTAACAATTATACATTTGAAATCCTTCCCAAAAGAAATAAATTCAACAGCATAAAATGTAACAGTTTTATTCATTATAATTTTTTTTAGTAGAACATTTTTATTTGGTTTGAGAACCAAAAAATAAAAATAAAATAAAATAAAAGTAAGATAAAAAAAAAAAAGAGTCATTTTAGCCATTACTCATTTGTCCGCATTACGTGAGACAAAAACTTGACGGGCATGGCTTTGAAAAACATAATCAAATGATTGGTTTGATTTCCACAAGTTGAATTAATTTTAAAAAAGTGGAAGCAAATTAGACAAATAATTAATTTCAAACAAATCTTTGTGAGATTTTTTTTTTTTCTAATAAAATCTTTGTGCGATTTCTTAAATCACTGGCAAACACCATGCAAGTACGACATATGTTTATCATAATGGTCGGCCATTTATGATAATGTTAACTAAATTATCCTTTTTATTTTTTTGTGTAGATTTCTTTTTCGGGGGGCTAATAATAAGTAGCTAACTACCTCTTGTCCTTATTGGATTTGTAACTTAATCCTAGTTGATCTTTATTAACTCCGATCGAGTTCATTAACCTAACCATGGTTTCAACTCTAGACATATATATATATATATATATATATATATATAAATATATATATATATATAGATATATATTACAAATCCTAGTTGATCTTTATTAACACCGATCGAGTTCATTAACCTAACCATGGTTTCAAATCTAGATATATATTATTTTTTATTAATCTATCGATTACATCCACGTGCAGCGCGCGTAAAGGGTGGAAAAACTATACCATATAAGCCAAAGTGTTGATTGCATTCTGTTTATATTTTGAATTATTTGAAGTAATCAAAAAAACATATTTTGTAGAGTAAATTGCATCATTGCACCTCAAATTATTCATTTTTTACATGATGCACTCTGAATTTTTAATTTTAACAAATTATACCCTCAATTTTAAAATTAATTAAAAATAAATTTTAATAGTTGATGACGTTATTAAATTGACAATTTAAAATACGAGATTTGCACTTAACATGATTTGAAAAATAAAGATATTTACTTTTTATATGAAAATCTTTTGCCTTAAATCGTCAATTTGATAACAATAATTAACTATTGAACTTCAATTAAATTGATTTTAAAGTTCATAATGCGGTTTGTCAAAATTAAAATTTTAAATTTTAAATTCATGTTAAATTTGTACTTTTGCTTAGTCAATATTAAATTTGATACCTTAACTTATAGATGAATATATAACCAAACATGAAGTAGGCTTTATGATTATTACAAAGATCTTTAAAGATGTATTTTCAAGCAAAACAATAGAAGGTATATTTTTTAATGTGTTTTATTACATGTTAATACCATAATAAACTATAAAAAACAAATTCATCAACTTCAGAGTCAACAATTTATTAACCTAGTAAATATAGAAAAGTAAGATGAATTTGAATTTGAAAAATACATTTCTAAATAATTCAAAAATACAAGATATATATTTACTAACCATATTTTTTAAACAAAATCGAAACACATGGGATAAAATAGTAAAGATAATATTCCCTTTTCTTTTAATTTAAGGTTTGTTAGTAGTTAGTGGACTAAAATATAAAAATCTTTTCTGATTTCCCGAGCAATAAAATAAATTTAAAAACAATTTAAAAAAAATATATTTGCTAAATCATAATAAGATAATATTATGCGAAACCCACACTTGTCCTTACTCCCTACCTCTTCTTCGGGCAGCTCAAAACACAAATCCTCTCTCACTTTTTACCATCGTCAGGACGCTGCCCGAACTGCCCGAAACCTTACTGGAAGAATTACGGGCAGTCACTCACCAGTACCCGCTCTCTCTCTCTCTCTCTCTCTCTCTCGCTCCCTGGGCTCTGATATTTCTATATCTTTGGTTTCTTTGTGTTTTCCACGATCACGATCGGACGGTCCAAAATGAACGGAGCCTCTGATGCTTTTTTCTTCGGGTTTTAGAGCCTGAAACTCCCAGATCTGCTATCTACGACCTTAGATCTCTCTTCCTGGTAAGAATTTTTCCTCCCAATTTTCCTTCCATCTTTTCCTTTTTCCTTTCTATTTGTCTCACCTCCACTAATCCACTTTCTTTTCGGATTTTCGTTTCTTCAAGGTTTAGTTTTTCTCGCTTCGCTCGTCAATTCCACGATCTCCTTTCCGTTTTCCAGGTTTGAATTCACCGAATTTCATCTCCGATTAGGTTTTTGACCTCTTATTTTTTTCGCTCGTCAGAAGTTTCTGGTTCCGGCTATTCCGACGAGTTTTCCGGTGAAAACTCTCCCTTAACTAGCCGTCGAAAGCTTTTCGCCGGCGATTTTCCTCTTCGCAGCTGAAAGTTTTTCTTTGTCCTTTTCCCTAGAAAATCTGTTACTACAAATACTTTTTATTTTTATTTTTTTCCCAAAAAACGCGATTTTTCGTATTTTTACAAAAATATTTACGTTTTTTGTTTATAGATCCGACGGCTGTAAAGATTTAAGGGACAGATCCGACGGCCAAGAGCTGACAACATATTATTATTATTATTTTGTTTAGTGGTTGTAGGTGTGAGTCGCTGTTTGCTAAAACAACAGATGGAAACTAACTACAGTTCGGTGGGAGTTAACGGCGCGCTAACGTGCGCCGGCGAGGCTTTAGCGGCTTTGCTTGTCTCGGCTCTGCTCAAAAGCCAGCTTTTGGTTCTCGTAAGTTTCTTTGAACTTTCCCTTCTAAATTTGCGATCTCTTTTCTCAGTTTTTTTTTTTTTTTTGGTCATTCTGTGCTCCCATGGTTTTTGCTAATATGCGCGTGTGTTTGTGGTTGGTCTCCATTTCATAATTTTTCCTCCATGTTCAGCCAAAAAAAAAAATCTAAATTATCCTTCTGTAATTTTTTTAAGGAAAAAGAAAAGAAAAGAAAATCTTCCTCCGCTTATTTAGGTGATTTTTCCGGTGTCATATTCTTTTATTATTTTTTTTGACCCTTTAGATTTTTTTTTTTTTTCAACTTTTACTGGTTATTTTTTGTTTTCCTCTAAATCTATTACGGATTCTTGTTAACCATAGTCCTTCGGACCGTTTATTTTGACTTGAGTTTGAGTTTGGGTTTGGTTGTTCTAGAACCTGTAAACTGGTGACAGAGGATTAGCGTATTTTATCTGCTAACTTACGCCATTGTTTTATTTTATTCTTATTTCTTTTTAAGGACTTTTTGTACGTTAACATAACATATGTTAAATATTTTTTGTCAGATCAGATCTGTTTGGTACATAAAAGTTAAAAAATATGTATATTTAACGATTAAAAATATTTGATTTACGGTGAAATTCTTTTCTTTTATTTGTTTTAGGGTTATTTTCACCCACAACCCCTGATATATTTTTTTTCCTTGCAACCCTAATGTTTACTTGACACGATTTTGGTCTCTTTCACTAGTAGTGTGGAGGGAATTGGATCATCGATCTAATTTTTCCGTTTTTTTTTTAATAACTAATTTTTCGGGTTTTTAGGGTTTCAAATCGCTCCATGCACTTTAACCCGTACTAATTTCGTAAAACATCAGGATATATTTCCTCTAAAGGTAAATGTAAAGTGTTCAAAACTATTACTAGGTTTTTTTTATATAGTAAATTTCTTTTTTTAAATATTGTTACGCTGGGTCTCTTTTTTCCCATGTTTTCGGTAGGGTTAGGTGCTGAAATTTTTTATTATTGTTATTATTATAATGATTTTTCACTTTAAAATTCGGACACAGAATTATTTTATTAAATGTGATTTATGGTGTCGCTTTGAGATCCAATATTATTATTCCTCAAAAAAATATATGAGTTTGTATTGTACTTGTACTTAATACACCGCGGACCGATCAGGAAGAAAAAAAAAAAAAGCACCGCGGACCCCACTTTTCGGTTTTTGCGAAATTGCTCGTGGGGCCTACTGACACTAAAAAATTTTGTCCTGTCGGGAGTGTTAGGATATCAAAAGTTAAGGAGAATCTATTACCCTACTAATGTTTTGGTTGGAATAGGTGATACTTGGAACGTGTCTATCCAGTGGTTTCTGTAGTTGTTGATTATTGATTATTGATTTTCAATTTCTTTTTCTTATTACACATGGAAATACATGTGTAAATCTAAAATTTTGTTTGTATAGAAGTCTAATAATTTGAATAAGGACTTTTTTTGGTACGTTAAGTCAATTATGGCCTCGTTCGTTTCGATGATTCGAGTTTAGAATTTGAGTTAAGATGTGATTGTATGTGAGAGCTTTTTACTGTAGTAAAAAAGTTAGATGTGATTATTTGTGAGAGCTTTTTACTGTAACAAAACTTAAATTTTAAACTCGAATCAGCGAAACGAACGAAGCCTATATCTCACCTACTAGTACATTAGCGTATTAAAGAATCTCCCTAATAATTGTTCTTCTATTTAAGATGGTTTTTATTTAGAATATTTAATAGGGACTTTTTTTGGTGTTCTCTTTTTTGAAAACATTGGTGTTCTCTGTTTATAAGCCGTTAAATCTGTATTTAATTTAATTAAAAGTTAAATCAGATTGAAAAATAATACAGATTCGGCGGCTGATAAGGTAAAAATACCAGTGCACAAGAGAAATTCCCTACTGTCCTATTTGATACAAAAAATATATATATTTTGTTATGTTTTTTATTGTACCCTCACTGATTTTTCTTATTCGCCTCTAAAGACAAGGATTGAGCTTCTGCTTTTTTCTTTTCTTTTCTTTTTTTATTTGTTTCTTTCTCCTTTTTAGGAGTTGTCTTTCCTAATTGTGTTTGAACGCTTTTGAAATTTGGTTCTGAAACATTCTCATGCCTAGGGAGATTTCTAGACAAAAGACAAATCTAGATACACGAGTGCACACCAAATTCATTCACGAAGTATTATTCACTAGACTTTAGTGTACCACATGCTACACCTCATTTGGTTATTGTTTCCTTATTCATCTGACTTCTTCATTTTCTTTTCCTACTTTTTTGGAGTAAGGAACAAAAGGGGGAACACCCAATGGTGCTTATAGGTTGGAAAGTGGAAACTAAGGAAGTTGCCACCTACCATCTCCAACCGAACTCCACGTTGGAGTTAAATTCCCCCTTTGGCCCGTGAAATCATCTCCTCCGGACTCATTTTTCTTCAACTCCATTTTGGAGTTTTCAACAGTGGAGCGTCATACATGGCGCTCCTCTATTCATATGGCGCTTTTGCGCTACATGATTTTCTTTTTAAAATTAAATTTTTTGAGTTTAAACAAAAATTGACCCATAAAAATATATAATAATTCATATTTTACCCTAATTGCATAATTTTCAACAAAATTTGTTCCTTTTGTATCTTTTTTTTTTGTTATTTAATGATTGGGAAAGTCTATGGTAGGGGATGTACTTTGCCCCTACCGGTAGGGTGCAATCCAAGAGTCAATATTTGATCTTAGTGAAGATTTAAAGTGTTTAATGTAGTCCTTACAACACCTGATTATATATTATTAAGAAGAAAAAAAACGCTTTGAATGTTTGAGTTGATGATTACGTTGAGGCCATTACGATTTCAAATCCACCAAAACAACTTGCAAAAGAACAAAATCAAGCAGAACAACTTAAAATATAAAACTTGCTCATCTGAGCATTAATTTGATTTCAAATTAATTTTTCAGTTGTTATTGTTGAGTCTCTAATTCTTATAAAGAAAAAAAAAAGTTTATATTTTCCTTCATTATTATGCATCTGGGCAAGCTATATTCTTTGCTCACATGTTTTAGGATTCCTGACTGATGTGGGTGGTCTCTGCAAATTTGGGATATGGTTTCTAGAGTTTCACCATATTCATCTTCTCTCCCTCTCTTTCTTCCCGTTTGTCCTGATCTGGAATCGCTCTTTTCTAGGTGTTTTTGTTATATGGAAGTTCTCAAATTGGGTTTTTTGATTTTGGGCCGCAATTACTTTTTTTTTTATTTTCTTCACTTTCAATTATAATCTTGTACTGGGTGTCTCTCCTATTTATATCGTAGTTCTCCTTTTGTTTTCATCTCAACTTGTTTGGATTATTCTTTGATGGGCTAAGAAGAGCAAAACCTGTTTATGGGTTTTGTCAGCTTACGGCATTCTCCAAATTGATCGATTCATAAATGTGATTGTTGTCTTCCATTTGATCGATTCATATGGATTGTTTTCAATCTTCAATATCCAAGATTATTTTTTCTTTAATGAGCTCAACTTCTAACAGCCCTTGGATCTTAATTCAACGGTCTTTATAATGTACCCTACTGGTAGGAGGAAAGTACTGCCCCTACCATAGACTCTCTCTCAATAATTTTATTTAGTTAATGTTGTTTGAAAATAGAACAACTCTTTCCTCGAAAAGAAAATACTCTAAAATAATGGGTTGGAGATGGTCAATCATATGCCTCTGCAACTTCACTCGTACTGACTTTTATCAGTGACAGCTTGAAATGAGTTCTGCTTTCTAGATAGATCATTCTAGTGGTTGAAGATTTAAAAGTTTCTGTCTCTATATTACAATTCCTTGGACATTACTAATAATAGAATCACTTTTTTTTACTTTTTCCTTCCACATTTGCATAGGACATTTTCTGCTCGGTTCTTTTATCAGATCCAAGATTATTCTCTTATAAAAAAAAAAATCATAAAAAAAAAGATTCTCCTCTTTATGCAATAAATTGAGCATCACTTCACAAAATGGGATTCCTAATAATGTCCCTGGTGTCTGCCTTGTTAAAGCATTTCTTTTCCTTTTCTGTTGGCAGCATATTCCACCACCACTACTAAAAGAAGAAAAGAAAAGAAAGTTTCATTCTTGTGCCTGGGCTATTTGCAAAACGAGTGATCCTTTAGCAATTAGACTTATGACATCCCCATTTTTGTTTTGTTTCACCAAATTTATTACTATTCCCTGTTTTTACTATTCATTACTTTTGAGCATAACCAATTATGAATCACGGACTCGGAAGTCCACTGAAAATGTTCATAATATTGCATTGTGCTTTTCCAAAAACTGGTTGCAGGATCTTTCTGGGTCCGTGCCAATTAACAAAGCCATTATCCAAGGAGACCTTCACACGCAGTGTGAGGGCGAACCAGCTGATGCTGAGGGGGATGACAATGAAGAAGATGGCGATGATGGAGAGGGTGGATTTGGAGAAGGTGAAGAGGACCTCTCGTCTGAAGATGGAGGAGATTTCGGGAAAAATTCCAACAAGAGTAACTCTAAGAAGGGCTCGGAAGGTGGAGCTGGAGGTGCCGAAGAGAATGGTGGGGAAGAAGAGGATGACGAAGAAAATGGCGACGATGATGACGATGATGACGACGATGATGATGACAATGACGACGATGATGATGACAACGATGACGATGGCGATGGTGAAGAGGAAGAGGAAGAGGTAGTTGTGCAAGAAGAGGATGAGGAGGATGAAGAGGATGATGACGAGGAAGCTCTCCAGCCACCCAAGAAAAGGAAGAAGTAAAACTAGCAGGCCACCGAGTCTGAGAGAGCCCCCCACTCCCGCAGATTACTACTCTTGTGACTTGTCGTCTAACTTAATGGTCTTATTTAGCTCGTGAGGGGCTTTTTCTAGGATGCTGTTTAATTGTTGACTACATTTTCATTTCATAATTCGAGCACTATATTACTTTTGAGCAGCGGCATTGATTAAATTTGAGAAAATGTTGTGTTCTCTGTTAAGCTAATATTTTAGTTTACATATTTTCTAACCCCACTTTATGGAGCCATCAACCATTATTATGACACCATTCTGGATACTTGTGAGGGAAGAAGCACAAGAATGTCCTATTCCATCAAGTAAATTATCTACCTTTGTCATCGAGGAAGTGAATGAATGCAAAAATATATGAAAGAGTACACTGCCTATGGAATTTAGGTGATTTTTGGTGCCAGAAAAAATAATTTAGGTGAGGAAAACTATAGAGGAAAAAGAAAATTATCATATTTTTTTACCTCTTTCAACCCCACCGACTTTATTATCGACTTTATCATGATTTAAGATATAAAATCCTGTGATTTTTTTAGAGATCTCACTCAATTCACCTCCTTTAATTTCTCATAGTAGACAATCCTAAATCTTAAGTTTATCCACTAATCCTGCCACCTTCATCCCTCCTTCCACTTTTTCTGCCTACTAAACAAGGCTTTAAGCACCGAATTTATTTAACAAAATCTGATCCTCCAAATATGATATTCTTGTCTAATATGACATCATTGTCTTGTCACTGCTTTTTCTTAATAGTCGACAGTGGGAGCAAGTTTCACCAGTTCTCAAGCGGCCAATGCATTTCAATAACAATAGTAAAGAGTAAAAATAGTTAGTTAGTCGGTTTATTATTATTATTATTATTAAAAGAGAACAGAATAAGAGGATAGTTCGGTGTGCCCATTGACTAGTAATAAAAGTTATTAATATCCTTTATCAAACAAATCCAGTTGAATCTAAACATAACAGCAAGTTTAAAAAGAATTGAAAGAGAAATCGGAATCTTATAACGATAAAATTATCACCTTAACATCTTTTCAAGTATTAACAGGAAAAAAAAAAAAAAAAAAAAGTAATTTAAGCAAACAAAAAAAAAGGGGCTAAACAAAAAAGAAGAGTAAATTCAAAAGCCAAGAACAGGCGCAAATTTAGAGTTCTTGGTGTTAGTTCTTTAACTTTCAACTTTTAAAAAATATATCTTTGACAGTTTTAATCCTAACCCTAAAATTGACAAAAAAAAAAAAAAAAAAAAAAAGAGGAAATATAACGGAGGCAAGCATGTTCTAATAGTGTGATAACTTAAAATTAAGGGGGGAAAAAAGCTACATTAAGGAACAAAGTATTCCAATTTTCAAAAGTTTTCGTTATTTTATACCTTATGTTATTGTTGCTAGAACGTGAGCATATGTGACTACTTCCATTAAATTCTAAAAATCCATCGTCAATTTTATAGCTTGGGACCAAAACTGCCAATCAAATTAAGTTGAAAAACTAATCGATCAAAAAGGCAAAAACTACTGAGAGGACCAAACTTTCAAAAGGGGTATTGTTGGTGGCAGTTCAGCGACCAACTAAACTTAAAAAATAAAAGTTATTTACAAAGAATCATGCTGTAGGCATCTAACCATTCCCATTGTACGCATTCGGAAGGAAAATAAGATATAGACCCCTAGTAATGAAAAAGAAAAACGAATACTTCGAAATTGAAAGCTGCTATTTTGGATTACGAAAGTCGTAACATTAAAAAAGTAAAAACAGATTTCACAAAACAACAATCTAGCAGCCTCCTCAAATCATTGTTTCAAAGGTGCACAAGGCAAATGTAAACCCGAATTACAACTTTATTCAAATTCATGTTCTTTTGTAAAATTTAAATTTAAACTCAAGTTTAAAACTAAACTCAAGTTTAAATTTTCACTTCAACTCGAGTTCATAAACTCGAACTCAAATTAATTAATAATATATTTTTTATTCTTAAAAATATCATAATTATTTCGTTTTAATTCTGGTTGAGATGATTTTTTTTCTATGCATTCACAACGAAAAGATGAATAAAATCTCACCCACATACCCTATTAAAATTTTTCATCACCATTGAGTTTTTATTAAAATACTATCTAAATACAAATTTAAATTTTAACCCACCCAAACACAAACTCAAAAAAATTCTCAATTCAAATCATAACTTAATGTGCACATCCAAACACAAACTCAAATTACAACTTCAACTCAAGTTATAACTCAAACTCAACTCAAGATTATCACTCAAAGTCACTCTAACTCAAAAATGAAAAAGAACAATTATCTCTTAAATTTTAAAAACTCATTTCCTCCGTAACTTTAAATTTCTCTCATTTAAATTCTTTTTTAAGAATTTCTGTTAAAATCAAATGAAAAAAAAAAAAGAAATTAAGTGTGACATTGTGATTTTTATAAGTTTACTTGTAACAAAAATTCAAATTCAAATAGAATGACTACATGACTGCATTTCTCTCTTTTTTTCTATCTGCTTTTAACATAAATTACAACTGAAGAGGCTAAGTGAGAATACTTAAAAATTGAAGGGGTAAAATGAAAGTTTTTAAAGTTTGAAGAACAAACTGAAAATGATCTTAAAGTTCAAGAATAATCCTATTAAATAACACAAAAAGACCAGCTGATGATCCTTCAAAGGAAAAGAAAATGAAGGGAAAAAAGAGGGGGAAAAAAAAAACTGAAGAAGAAGAAGAAGGAACTAGCTCTTAGTATCGTACTGCATACCAAATCATCCAATTTTAGACGGTAAATCATTTTAACCAAGATTGAGAGGGAAAACGAAAACGATAAAGGATTACAAGCTAGATATAACAAAAAGTAAAAATTGAGGGGATTAATTAAAAAAAAGGATGTGCAACTGTAACAACAAACTGAAAATCCAAATCTCACAAATAAGGAGTCAAAGAAAGTAATAGTGAAAAACAAAAATTAAAATTAAAAAAAAAATAACAGACCAAGGTCTTTTCGAGCTTGGGTAAAACTAAAAAGTTAAAAGAAAGCGAGAAAATCGATAAAGCTTCAAAATAATTAACTACTTTCTCATATGAAGTAATTGACCCAGAGCTAGTTCATAGGATCTAAACATTCCCCCAGAGAATTGCCATCAATCTTGAAGATCAGCTGCACTTAATCTGCAAATTTTAAGCTTAACCATGTAAGGAGAGAAAAACAATGAGGAAAACAATTATCTGCCTGTGAAATTAAAACCTTTGAAATATTACAGATTTAAACATCAAAATCTACAAATAAATAAGGAAAACGTTCATGCTCAAAAAAGTAAATCCAAGCCTGAATATGGAATTGCCATCTGACTTTAAAGATGGCAAAGTGAACATGACATCATAAGAAGGATTAGCAAATCAAAGAATGAAAAGGGCAAAATATAGACGCAATTACAAAAAATCATTGACTGGTAGGAATAAAACACAGGAGAAGATCATAATAACCAGAAAAAAGTAGCCCTTCTAAACATAAAGGTAACATATGATAAGCAATGAAATGCACAATGTGGCCTATGAAACTTGCCATAGGGCTATGTTGTTTGCTTAACAATAAACCGAAATCAATAATCAGGGAAAACAGAAAGAATCCAAATTCCAAAAGAATGAAAACCAGAAATTAACTCTAGTAAGAACAAGTTCATGTTCGGAAGAAGGATCCGTTTTAAAAAAGAAAAAAATGATTCTAAGGAAACGAAAACCTCTTAGCAATCTGTGTAGTATAAAGCTTCAAATATTTATAAAAGTTGTAGATAAATAAAAAGAGATTTTTGTCAAGAAGAACATAAATCATGACAAAAAGAGAAAATAAAACTTCTACAAGTTGAAAACCGCATCAAGTATCAATCTGGAAAAAGTGACAAAAGCCAAAAATAGCAATTGCAAATATCAAACTAACCAGTTTTCAATTTAAATACCTGATTCCAAGGAAACTAAAACCTCTCCTTAGTAATCTAAGTATGATAAATCATCAAACATATGTAATAAAATCTAAATATATGTTGAATGAAAATTGCTAAATGACTAGAAGAAAAGAAATCATGACAAAACTACAAACCACAAGTCAAAAACTGCATAAATCACGTTTAATCGTGTATGTGTATAAACAAACCAAAGAGAAGATGCCAGAACTCAAAACAACAATCAAATCGAAAAATATAAAAACTTGAATCACAACAAACACTCAATCAAAACACTACCAAAACAAAAGGCCAATAAACACAAAAAGTCAAGAAAACCGTGAAACACAAACGATGAGTAAAAAACAGACGCAAAGAAAACCAGTGAAAACATATCGTACCACGCGTAAGACGACGGGTAACCGGTGATGGTGCCACCGGTCCCCTGCGGTCTACTGGCAGACGCTGCTGGCTGCCCGAACTGCGCGGCACTCGGGTAAACCTGCGGCGGCAGCGATGCATTCGCATTCCCATTGTATGCGCCAAGCACCGAGGAGGTCTCTCCGCCCAAACTGCCGATTTGGCTCGTCGGAATCATTCCCGGATTCAGCGCCATTGGATTCACAGAGCCGGGAATGAACCCTCCGTACATCATCGGATTGAAAAACCCCAAATTCTGCGGCACCGCCGCCATCATCGCCGGATGAGGCTGCGGCGCAACCTGCGGCTGCACCTGCGGCGGAGCCGCCGCCTGCGCCTGATTCCTGCTCTTCCCCTCCGCCGCTTTCTGGCAATGCAATTGGTGCCCTTCGAACAGCTTGTACGGCTCCTGAAGCGCCTTCTTGAACCCTTCCTGAGTCCTATACACGAAGAGAGCGAACCCCCGCGATTTCCCCGTCTGAATATCGAAACCGATCGGACCGGTCTCAATTTCCCCGAATTTCGCGAAAAAAGCCCTAAATCTCTCCACATCGATGCCCGTCGGCACATTGCTGACGTAAATCTTCCTCGACGACGGTGCGTCCTGCGCCGTCGTTATCGCCGAAGGCGCCACTCCCGAAGCCGAAGCCGAAGCAGAAGCCGAAGCGGGACCCACGGACGCAAGCTGGCACGACGCCATGCGATTCATGATCTTTTTCTGAGGATTCCTCAGCGCCTTAATCGTGGCTCTTCGCGTCCTGAAGAGGACGAATCCGTAGCCCTTGGCTTTCCCGGTGTTCTTGTCCAACACCAAATTACACTCCTCGATCTCGCCGAACGGCTCGAAGGCGGTGATTAGGGCTTCCTTGGTGGTGTCCCAGCTGAGGCCATGGACGAAGATCTTGCGGTGGCAGACATCGCGATCGGCGAGCTCGCGGATGCGATTGAGGAGGGCGGAGTCCTTGGTGGCGGCGTCGCAGATGAGCTTGATGAGCTGGTCCTTGGAGTAGGGCTCGAGAAGGAAGGAGAGGTTCTCCGAGTCTGAATCGGAACCGGAATCGGAATCGGAACCGGAATCGGAATCGGAATCGGAATCAGAATCGGTATCGGAATCGGAATCGGAATCGTCAAAGTCGTCCTGTTGGGGTTGTTGCTCTGGGTCTTTCTGCTTTGTGGAAGGAATGGGGAATTCGTCTAGGGTTTTGGCCTTCTTGGCTTTGCTGATTGGGATTTTGGATTGGTCTGATTTCTTGATGAGTCTGCGCTTCCTGGGTTTCTCCGCCGTCGCCATTGAAGAAGGCTTTTTAGGGTTTCAGTGTTTGGAGACAACGAGACGGGGAACAGGAGTTTGGCCGCACAGCACTTGGAGTCAGCGGACACAGCGTTGGTTAAATATATAGAGAGGATTTATTTTGTTTTGGTTTTTCCTTTTTTTTTTTTTTGGTTAATATTACGGAGGTTCTCAAGGTTTTTTTTAAAGGAAAATTGCATTTAATTAAAAATTAATAAATAATTATTTTGGTACAACTATTAGAGGAATAGACACACGTCTGAGACTTAAAAATTAGAAAACACATCGGTACACTAACAACGAGCACACATAAAGTTTAAATTAAAGAAACCTCTCCCATCAAGATAGGCTTTTGAGCGCTGCAGGGACAGATCACCAAACCCAACAAAGAGAGGACATCTACACGACATAGAAAATTTTAACCGTACCAAGACAGCTCTATCATGAGACATATAAATGCCCTTAAGCTGATCACTAAAAACTAACAACAAATAGTAAAATAAACGAGGGAGACCACTGCCCTTATTATAAACACGAAAATTACATTAAAAAAAAGAAAAAAACCCATGACCACTGTCGTTAGAAGCCTTCGGTGAAGGGTAACCGGCCAATGGGCCATCAAGGGAGATAACTGACTAAGAGATCTTAGCCACCAAATGACAAACTCGCTTGGAAACGAATCTCATCCATTCGGCTTCCAAACTCTAAATCGGTTTAGATACACCTAAACGGAGCCACAACACTGTACACTGCCACCACAAACAAGAAGCTCGTGACAAGGTAAGTTAGAGGACTAAGTTTTATGACCGGGAGCTCGGCGACGTGCCCGAGGCGGCCCTAAAACTCCGGCTGTCGTTCACTCAATTTTTTCTCTGATTCGTGTGGGGGAGAGAGAGAAAGTTGAAAACCCTAAGGAATACAAGATCCTGAACTTTAAATTTTGTGAGGATTTAATTTTGAACTAATTTTATAAACAAAAAATCTCGCCGACTTAACTTTATTAGTCCTTTTCCATTATTTTCCTGATAAAATTTTGATGAATGTGAAAACTATAAAAAAGGAAGAAGAAAGTATTTGTGAATGTTTTCTGTATATTACGTTAATGGGAGATAATAAGAGTATATATAGAATATTACAAATGTGAAAACAATAATTGGTAATTACAATTGATTCTACAGGAAAAGGAAATTATCCTAAATTGATTTACATAATTACAAAAATAATGGTCAACCATATCAGCATGAATCTTTCCTTTAATACTCCCCCTCAAGTTGGAGCGTGGATGTCAAGAACACCCAGCTTGTGAACAAGTGTATGGAATGGAACTTGTCCCAATGCTTTAGTAAATATATCTGCAATCTGATCTTTGCTTGATGTGTAGGCCATTTTAATTTCTCCCTTATCAATGCGTTCCCACACAATGTGACAATCGATTTCAATGTGCTTTGTTCTTTCATGAAAGACTGGATTGGCAGCAATGTGTAAGGTTGCATGGTTGTCACAATATAAAGTCACTGGTTGTGAGTGATCAATTCTCAAATCCCGTAATAAATGTCTTAGCCAAGTTATCTCGCAAGTGGCAGAAGCCATAGACCTAATCGGCTGAAGATCTGGACACCGTGATTTGTTTCTTGCTTTTCCAGGAAATAAATGTCTTTCCAAGAAAGATACAATAGCTAGTTACTGAACGTCG
>NW_010362300.1:378833-386537 GCF_000414095.1 Morus notabilis
AGATGGAATAGCTAGTTACTGAACGTCGTGTAGTAATGTCTCTAGCCCAATCTGCGTCGCAGTACCCAATTAAACTCAAATCACCTTTTAAAGGAAAAAATAATCCTTGCCCCGGTGAGCCTTTTAAGTACTGAAGTATACGATAGGATGCATCAAGATGAGGTCGCCTAGGTTCTTACATGAACTAGCTAAGGGTGTTGACCGAAAAAGAAATCTCCGGCCTGGTGATGGTTAAGTAAATTAACTTCCCAACCAGTCGTCAATAATGTATCGGATCTTTAAGTAAGTCACCGTCGGTAGAAGTGAGCTTCAATGATTGTTCCATGGGAAACTTCGCAGGCTTTGCACCTAGTAACCCTGCTTTTTAGAGAATGTCAAGAGTATACTTCCGCTGGTTGATAGAAATGCCCATTTTAGAGCGAGCTATTTCAACCCCAAGGAAGTACTTCAGTTGTCTAAGATCCTTCAGTTTGAAGCAAGATGCAAGAAAATTCTTCACATTGTTGATGGGCTTTTGATCATTTCCTGTTATAATCATGTCTTCAACATATAACAAAATGACTGTAAAAGAATTTTCATGCACCTTTGTAAAAAGGGAGTGGTCGGCTTGTGATTGTTGGAAACCAAAGTTGTTGATGGCGGAGAGGAACTTGTAAAACCATGATCGTGAGGCTTGTTTTAAGCCATATAGAGATTTGTGAAGTCAACACACAAGTGTCTCCCCCTGTCGACGAATCCTGGAGGAGGATCCATGTAGACTTCCTCGGTGAGATCTCCATGTAAAAAGGCATTTTGAACATCCATTTGATGAAGACCCCAACCGCGAACAGAAGCAATAGCAAGGAGGCATCGTAGAGTTGTGAGTTTGGCAACTGGAGCAAAAGTCTCGTTGTAATCGATACCCTCTCGTTGGGTGAATCCTTTGGCAACTAGTCGGGCTTTGTATCGTTCAACGGAGCCATCAGAATTGTACTTTATTTTGAATACCCATTTGCATCCAATAGGATGGTGACCCATGGGAAGAGGGACTAGAGACCAAGTTTTGTTTTCCTCTAGTGCAACAATCTCAACCTCCATTGCTTCAATCTATTTTGGGTCTTTACAAGCCTGCTCATATGTTTTTGGCTTGATCAAGTGAGAAACATTGTAGACCAAGGTACGATGAGCATTAGAAAGGCTAGAATATGACACATACCTTGACATGGGATGGTGAGTGCTTGATTTAATCAGAAGAAGAGACGAGTCTATAGGCAGAGTGTAATTGATTTGATAATCTCTCAGATTAGCAAGTATGCGAGTTGGTCGGGTAGATCATCGAAAGTTAATTTATGCTTCTGTCAATGGTCCGGCAGGCCGGTGAGGGCTGTCCGGCCGGCCGGTTGAGTCAGTGATGATTTGTGATGGTGATTCGGTGGTCCTGTGGTCAAAGGAATCAGCTTCGGGCTCTATCATAGGCAAAGTGGTTTGGGGTGTATTGATTTCGGCATCTATTTATTTTGGCAAGGTTGGCGTGTTGTTTTGGTCTTCACGTGGGAGGTTAAAATATGGAAAAATATCCTCATGGAATATGACGTCTCGGGAGGTGATTAGTTTTCTTTCACTCAAGTCATAGACAAGATACCCCTTTTGCCCTGGTGGGTACCCCAGAAAAACACAATGTCATGCACGAGCATCAAATTTATGAGTGGGTTGTAGATTTGTGAAAAAACATAGGCAACCGTAAACGCGTAGATGAGAATAAGAAGGTATCTTTTTATGTAATCGTTCATATGGTGTCTTGTTGGATAGGAGTGGAGTGGGTAATCGGTTAATGAGGTAGCTAGCTACTTTAATATGTTCCCCCCAAAATTTCAATGGAATATTAGCTTGAAAACGTATGGCAAGAGCTACATTGAAAAGGTGACGATGTTTGCATTCAACTACCCCATTTTGTTGAGGTGTGCAAGTGCAAGATCGATGAAAATTGGTGCCATTTTCATTGAAAAAGGTTTGCAAAGAAAGAAACTCTTGTCCATTGTCAGATCTTAGGGTTTTAATTGAACAATTGAATTGTGTTTTTACCCATGCAAAGAAGTTCTTAATGAGGGATTGAGTTTCACACTTATGACGCATGAGATGAACCCAAGTGTAACGAGAATAATCATCCACAATAGTTAAAAAATAACGAGCTCCAGAATAAGAATAAATTCTATGTGGTCCCCAAATATCACAATGTATTAAATTAAAAGGTTCACGACTGGAAATACTACAAATGGAAAATGGTAAACAAGATTGTTTTGCAAGATGACAAACATCACAAACATTATTTGAATGAAAAGAAATTTCTGAAATAGTTTTAGATAATAACTGGAGTGGAGTGATGGAAGGATGCCCGAGACGCCTATGCCAAATATTGGATGTGTGGTGGATGTTGTTGGATAAGTGTGGGCTTTAGTTTGCTGTGAGATAGTATAAACCATTACTCTGCCTACCCAGTCCAATCGTCTTCTTCATAGTTAAATCCTGCATCACACAAAAGTCAGGATAAAATGTCACATTACAACCTAGAGCTTGTGTAAGCTTGCTAATAGAGACCAAATTCATTTTGAAATTTGGGACATAAAGCACATTGTCTATAGTCATATCAATGATTAATTTCATGGACCCAATGGATTTAATTTGAGCATGTCCTCCGTTTAGTAACTGCACAGTGGGATGTTTATATGTGAGTTCATTCGCAATTGGTAGATTTTTAGATACATGATCAGTAGCACCACTATCTAATATCCAAATATTATTATGGCTTGGATCAATACCGCTCAACGTTACCGGTTTCTTTGCGAAGAAGTGCCATGATTTGTTCATACTCCTTGGTCGTGAGTTGTTTGATTTCTTTGGTTTCTATATTAGAAATAGCTGGAGAGTTGATGGATTTCTTCCCTTTTGGTTTGACATCTTTCCTATGATATCTATGTCTTGGAGGAAAGCCATGAATGTAGAAACAATGATCTATGGTGTGTCCATCCATGTCACAGTGGCTGCAGTGAAGCGGTTTTTGACCTCCGGCATGTCGATTCTGCGTTTTCTGCTCTGCCCAGCTCGCAGTGTTTTATCCAGCAGTGTCTCTATTGGCCGCCACTTCACTCTGTCTCTCATGTTGCAGAACGAGAGCATGAACCTTCCGAGTGTCGAGAAGAGGATTCATCAAGAGTATGGAATCACGAATTGTAGAGAACGAGTCATGCAATCCAATGAGAAATTGCATAACCCTTTCCTTCTCTTTTCTTTCGGTGAGACCTTTGAGACCTCCACAGTTGTAGATAATTGGGTCATGATAAGAAGCTAATTCGTCCCAAAAAGTCTTCAATCTGGTGTAGTAGGATGATACAGATTGGTGTCTTTGTCGATGTTCCACAATCTCTTGACGAATTTCAAAAATTCTGGTGTCGTTCCCTTGTGAGAAGTGATCATATATATCATTCCACACCTCAGCTGCTGATTCTGTGTAGATAATACTACCAGCAATGTCAGAATGAACAGAGTTAAGGATCCATGAAAGTACCATGTAATTGCAGTGTTCCCATATCGGAAACTTGTCGTCAGTCTTTTTCGGCGCCTTAACTGTCTCGTTGATAAAACCAAGCTTGTTCTTGGCACTTAGAGCGATTCGCATTGCGCGGCTCCATTGCCCATAATTATTTCCATCGAGCAATTTAGAGATGAGAACCAAACTGGGATGATCGGAATGGTGTAAAGCGAGTGGATCCGATTGGTTGATTCCCTTATCCGTCTTCGAATTTTCATCTCCCATAGTTGCAGTGGAAATTATTTCTCAAAACCTATAACTCTCTGATACCATGTGAAAATTATAAAAAAGGAAGAAGAAAGTATTTGTGAATGTTTTCTGTATATTACATTAATGGGAGATTACAAGAGTATATATAGAATATTACAAATATGAAAACAATAATTGGTAATTACAATTGATTCTACAGGAAAAGGAAACTATCCTAAATTGATTTACATAATTACAAAAGTAGGTTGTGGGATCGTAACGGCACTGAGCAAGGCCAATGGAGGTCGTGGGATGTGGAGAGGAGTGGAGGGGAAAGAAGGTCTTGACTACTTGATAAAAGGGAGGGGGTGGTCGCAAGGTTGGTTGTGTGCGATCGCACAAAAGCTCCCATGATGACTCGTGTAGTGGCACTAAGGCTTGCTTGGTGAGAGGCATGTCATTAGTAGTGGGATGCCACTTTAGGGGGTATCGCCAGAGTAGTGGGTTGCTCTTGTTGGAGGTTTGTTTAGAGATTCAACTTGGAAGTTAGAGGGCTTGTTCGTTTGCATTCAAATTCAAAAAAAGTTTGAACTTAAGTTACAACTTTATTCAAGTTCATGTTCTTTTGTAAAATTTGAGTTTGAACTTGAGTTTTAACTTGAATTTTAACTTGAGTTTGAGATTAAAATCTGAGGGGTTGTTCTTTTATATTTTTGAGCTAGGATGACTTGAGTGATGATCTTGAGTTGAGTTTGAGTTATAAATTGAGTTGAAGTTGTAACTTTAGTTTGTGTTTGGATGTGCACATTTAAGTTATGATTTGAATTGAGAATCTTTTTAAGTTTGTGTTTGGGTGCGTCAAAACTTAAATTTGTATTTAGATAGTATTTTAATAAAAACTCAATGGTGATGAAAAATTTTATTAGGGTATATGGGTGGGGTTTTATTCATTTTTTCGTTGTGAATGCATAAAAAAAATCATCTCAATCAGAATTAAAATGAAAAAGTTATGACATTTTTAAAAATAGAAAAAATATTGTTCATTAACTTGAGTTCGAGTTTATGAACTCAAGTTGAAGGGGAAACTAACTTAAGTTTAGCCTCAAACTCGAGTTTAAACTCAAATTTTACAAAAGAACATGAACTTGAATAAAGTTGTAACTCGAGTTCAAACTTTTTGAGTTTTATTGCAAAAGAACAACCCATGAGTTCAAGTTTCTCTTTCAACTCAAGTTCATAAACTCAAACTCAAGTTAATGAACAATATTTTTTTCTATTCTTATTAAAAATGCTATAACTTTTTCGTTTTAATTTTGATTGAGATGATTCTTTTTTTTATACGTTCACAATGAAGAGACGAATAAAACTTCACCTATATACCTTATTAAAATTTTTCATCATCATTAAGTTTTTATTAAAATACTATATAAATACATACTCAAGTTTTGACCTACCCAAACACAAACTCAAAAAGATTCTCATATCAAATTATAACTCAAATGTACACAACCAAACACAAACTCAAGTTACAACTTCAACTTAAGTTATAACTCAAGTTCAACTTAAGATCTATTCTCAAGTCATCATAACTCAAAAATGCAACTGAACAAGCCCAGAGTTTCTACTTAGGTGAAAAGTTAAACAAGGAAGATTAAAGCAAATCAATGGATGAGATTCTTTAAGATTGTCATTATTTTTTGTTTTTGTTTTTAATGTTTCAATGATTAATTTTGTATTATACCTAAAAAGATGGTGGTGCCATGCATATGATATTTCTATCCAAATTTAATAAAGAAGATAGAAAGGACTAATGTTGCTATTAAAAATTAATTCGGGAAATTTTTTACCTTTATCGTCACAAACTTAAAAGTTCAAGAACTTCCAAAGCTATTAACCTTTTTTTTTCCCTTAAGATATGAGACTTTCTTTGAACTTATTTTTTTAAGAAAAATATATTTCAAATCATGAAAAAGTAATAGACAAAAACCAATTCACACTCAAAATTGCCACCTACTACATTAAACACGACGTTCTTTTTCACCAATAAATTTAAATAAAATGCTCAAGAAGAAATAGTCCATATTGAATTCCACAATCAAGTACACATATGATTTTTTGCTAGACCTAAAATCAAATGAAAATATCATGTCAACAGATGTCTAAGGGGTTCTTGTTTCGCAATGAAACTCAGAAAAAGTTTAAATCCGAGTTACAACTTTATTCAAGTTCATGTTCTTTTATAAAATTTGAGTTTGAACTCGAGTTTGGGGCTAAACTCGAGTTCAAGTTTTCCCTTCAACTCGAGTTCATAAACTCGAACTCAAATTAATGAATAATATTTATTTTTATTCTTAAAAATCTCATAACTTTTTCATTTTAATTCTGATTGAGATAATTTTTTTTCTATGCATTCACAACGAAAAGATGAATAAAACTCCACTCATATACTGTCACGCCCCCCAAACGGGGTGGGTGACATGGAGCTCGATTAGAGATTAATAAAGCAGACTCCCAGACCGGGCCCCACACTTTACTGCATTAAAATATAAATAAATTACAGAATCCCGGAGCCTCTGACACACAGTGCTCTACCCCACAGGACATACAGTATCGTACATACATGAATATGTAATTAATCATTACAACAGACATCAACTACAGTCTAGTAAATCCAATATTATATAAGTTTACAGAATTTCTCATATTCCCTACATTTGTCCAAAAGGCTGTCCAAGATCGTCACTTGATTCCAACAGCAGCACAACTCAGCTGCTCCGTAGCAAATATCCAGCTACTGTGCATCGCTCCTAGAATCTCCTGGGAGAGGTTTAGTACATTTAAAACATAAACCGTGAGCGAAAGGCCCAGTAGGATATAATTTGAAATAAATGTTATAATAAATGTACGAGGGAATACATAAATCAATAAGTAAATAAAATAAGACATTCAGTCCCGACAGAACAGCCGGAACCTCACATCCTTTTTCTCAAAGAAAATATAACCGTAAATAACCATTTTACAGGCTTCAGTAAGTAATTAGTACAAATTACTTACCTAACCAAGTGCCTTGCCTATCTAGACCGAGGTTCGGGTTCTGCCCCCGAGGATGCACTCTCCGCATCCTATCTAGGCTTACAGCAATAGACTCTATTACCAGTTCACAAGATCTCTTTGCTTAAGAAATCATTCATTAAACATTTTGAAATCGTTAATACGACCCCACGAACTACTCAAGCCACGGGCCCCATAACTGGACAAGCCATGAGGTTCCATGACTAAACAAGCCATGGTTTTCAAAGCATTTTCTTTCGCAAATCAATCCATTTCTTTAAAACATTTTCAAGGCCAAAATCCTTTTTGAAAACAGGCTCACAAGGAAAAGGGATAGAAATCCTACCTCGCACTATCAAACCTAGACTAGCGTTGCCTTTTCCGGCTTCTGCTTCCTCAAGCCCCTTCAGTTTGAATCCTCAGCGATCACTGATACAAAATAACACTTTAGGATCAATTCTCATTCCTAAAGCAATCCAATCTCACTTATGTACCAAGATTTTCAATTAGTGTGCCCTAATCCATTTTCATGTTTCAAATTCCATTCCAAGGGTTTTAATATCAAATCAGGGATTAAAGATGTTAATCCTTTCATCTCAAGTCCCCAAATGAAGCTAATTCAATTTCAAGGGTTTTCAATCTCAAACAAGGATTAAAGATGCTAATCCTTTTATCCCAAGTCCCCAAATGAAGCTAATTTGGGTTTTCCCCAAAAACAGGGGTCAAAACAACAATTTCAGGCCAAACAGGGTAAAACCCCGTGTACACCGGTCGACCGGTGACAGAGAAGTGCATCACCACCGGTCGGCCGGTGGTGTGCACACCGGTCGACCGGTCAGCCTGCAATCCGGTCGACCGCACAGGTCGACCGGTGGAATCAGCTGCGCGAGAGAAGCTCA
>NW_010362300.1:387297-388825 GCF_000414095.1 Morus notabilis
CACTTTCACTAACGGGATCTCACGATGACGCATATTCTTCATCTTCCGGTCAATAATCTGGACCGGTACCTAATCGTACGTCGTGTCGTCCTGTATCGGAACGTCATACCATTGCACTACAGCTTCTGGATCAGGTTGACATTTTCGAAGCATGGAGACATGAAACACATCATGCACGTGAGATAACTCAGGCGGTAAGGCCAACCGGTACGCCACCACTCCGACTCGTTGCACGATCGGGAATGGTCCCACATACCTTGGGGCGAGTTTTCCTTTCACACCGAACCGAACAACTCCCTTACGTGGGGAAACCTTCAACAAGATAAAGTCGCCCTCTTGGAATTCCAAAGGCCTACGCCTCCTGTCAGCATAACTTTTCTGACGATTTTGAGATGTCAACAGTCGTTCGCGAATCACAGCTATCTTCTCATTATTCTCTTGAATGATTTCCGGCCCAGTGCTCAGTCGATCCTCTGGTTCCACCCAACACACAAGTGACCTACAAGGACGACCATACAGAGCTTCAAACGGTGCCATTCCAATGCTGGCCTGATAGCTGTTGTTATAAGCAAACTCAGCTAGATGTTTTGAGATGTCAACAGTCGTTCGCGAATCACAGCTATCTTCTCATTATTCTCTTGAATGATTTCCGGCCCAGTGCTCAGTCGATCCTCTGGTTCCACCCAACACACAAGTGACCTACAAGGACGACCATACAGAGCTTCAAACGGTGCCATTCCAATGCTGGCCTGATAGCTGTTGTTATAAGCAAACTCAGCTAGATGCAGGTATTTCTTCCAGTTCCCACCAAATTCCAGAATACAAGCACGAAGCATATCCTCCAGAATCTGAATTACCCTTTCAGATTGCCCATCAGTCTGAGGATGAAATGTTATGCTGAAGTTCAAGTCTGTTCCCATGGCTTCTTAGAAACTCCTCCAATACCTTGCATTAAAACGCGTATCACGATCTGACGTGATAGACAATGGCACTCTGTGTAACCTTACGATGTGCTCCAGGTACAATTCTGACAGAATCTATCGAGAATACGTTGCACGAAACGGTATGAAGTGCGCAGACTTCGTCAACTTGTCAACCACCACCTAGATGGCATCGTGCTTCAGCTCGGTTCTCGGTAGCCCCATCAGAAAATCCATGGTGATGTGCTCCCATTTCCATCCAGGGACAGGAAGAGGTTGCAACTCTCCCGCTGGCTTCTGGTGCTCAGCTTTAATCCGGAGGCAAGTCACACATTCCGAGACATACTCACGGACGTCTCTTTTCATGCCTCTCCACCAGTACTGTCTTTTCAGGTCCTAGTACATCTTTGTACTATCCGGATGAATAGCATACCTCGATTTGTGTGCCTCTTACAGAATCTTCTTCTTTACCTCACCCGCCTTAGAAACAGCAAGGCGGTTGCGGAAATACAAGGCTCCATCCTCCTGGATTCTCCAATCCTCGAATTGTTCTCCCTTCTGGATCCGAATCCAAATCCCTTGGAGGTGTGGATCCTGCCATTGATTCT
>NW_010362300.1:388937-389493 GCF_000414095.1 Morus notabilis
CCGTCGGCTTCCTGCTAAGGGCATCAGCCACCACATTAGCTTTTCCAGGATGATACTACAGAGTGAAGTCATAGTCTTCCATGTACTCCACCCATCTCCTTTGCCTGAGATTCAAGTCTTTCTGAGTAAACAAGTACTTCAAACTTTTATGATCAGAAAAGACCTGAAACTTTGCTCCATAGAGATAACATCTCCATATTTTCAGAGCAAATATCACTATTGCCAGCTCCAAATCATGAGTGGGGTAATTCTGTTCATGTGGCTTTAGTTGTCGGGATGCGTAAGCTACAACGCGTCCACCTTGCATCAACACACAGCCCAGCCCACTCCCCGAGGCGTCAGTATATACCTCATACAGCCCTTCACTGTCAGGAATAGTCAAGACTGGTGCACTTGTCAGTCTGACCTTCAATTCCTGAAAAGCACTTTCACATTCGGCGTTCCATTCGAATCTGACTTCCTTCCTCGTCAACCGAGTCATCGGTGCAGCGATGCTCGAGAAGTCCTTCACAAAACGCCGGTAATAGCCTGCCAGTCCGAGAAAACTGCGAATCTC
>NW_010362300.1:391190-393363 GCF_000414095.1 Morus notabilis
CTTGTTGAGCCGGCGGCCGATTAGGACAATTCCTCCTAATATGGCCCACCTGCCCACAATGGTGACACCTGGGCCCGTAAGGAGCACTTCTGTCACTCCCAGACGAACTACTGCCACCGCTTGCCATTTCCCCAACCATCTGTCCCTAGTTGCGGTTTCTTCTACCACTCCGCTGTGGTCCACCTGAAACAGAAGGTCTACCAGAGACGGAAACTCGACCCGGCTCTTCTTCTTTGCTTTGGCGATAGGCCAAGTTATCCTGTTCCACCCGTGTAGCAGCAGCTACCAAATCCCGGAAGTTTCGAAGTCTCAGAGCCACCAAGGATCTCCTCACAGAGTTCTTGAGGCCCTTCTCCAACTTAAGACATCTCATGTGTTCAGACTCCACTAGAGATGGCGCAAACCGGGATAGGTCATTAAACTTAGCCTCATATTCCCTCACAGATATGTCACCTTGCTGCAGCGACATGAATTTCAATGCTTTTTCTTCCCTGTAACTCTGAGGGAAGTACTGGTCATTGAACAACACCTCAAACTGCTCCCAGGTCATCCCTACGACATCCATTCTCCTCTTGACCTGTTTCCACCAAATGTTTGCTAACCCTGCCCTCTTGTACACCGTAAATTCCACCCAGTATTCATCTGGGACACCCATAGTACTCAAATGCTTGACTATGGAGTCAATCCAGAACTCCGCTTCCTGGGGTCCTCCCTCACTGTTAAACGAAGGGATAGGCGCTCGCCTGAATTTCTGAAAATATCCTTGTTTCCTATCCTCAGCCGGTCGCTCATTCCGGGCTCTAGTGGCCATGCCTTGAAAGGCAGCATACATGGCATCCAAGAACCCTTGGTTCGGTTGTTCCAGTTGGGTGCCTAGTCTACGGCGAGGTGCCATTTCCTTCAACTGAAATAAAACTAGACTGTTCAGTGGATAACAGATGTCACACATGTATGTACAATCCTGTGGTTCTTGACCTAAAGCTCTGATACCACCTTGTCACGCCCCCCAAACGGGGTGGGTGACGTGGAACTCGATTTGGGATTAATAAAGCAGATTCCCAACCGGGTCCCACACTTAGCCCCACACTTTACTGCATTAAAATATAAATAAATTACAGAATCCCGGAGCCTCTGACACACAGGGCTCTACCCCACAGGACATACAATATCGTACATACATGAATATGTAATTAATCATTACAACAGACATCAACTACAGTCTAGTAAATCCAATATTATATAAGTTTACAGAATTTCTCAAATTCCTTACATTTGTCCAAAAGGATGTCCACGATCGTCACTTGATTCCAACAGCAGCACAACTCAGCTGCTCCGTAGCAAATATCCAGCTACTGTGCATCGCTCCTAGAATCTCCTGGGAGAGGTTTAGTACATTTAAAACATAAAACGTGAGCGAAAGGCCCAGTAGGATATAATTTGAAATAAACGTTATAATAAATGTACGAGGGAATACATAAATAAATAAGTAAATAAAATAAGACATTCAGTCCCGACAGAACAGCCGGAACCTCACATCCTTTTTCTTAAAGGAAATATAACCGTAAATAACCATTTTACAGGCTTCAGTAAGTAATTAGTACAAATTACTTACCTAACCAAGTGCCTCGCCTACCCGGACTGAGTTTCAGGTTCTGCTCCCGAGGATGCACTCTCCGCATCCTATCTAGGCTTACAGCAATAGACTCTATTACCAGTTCACAAGATCTCTTTGCTTAAGAAATCATTCATTAACATTTTGAAATCGTTAATACGACCCCACGAACTACTCAAGCCGCGGGCCCCATGACTGGATAAGCCATGAGGTTCCATGATTAAACAAGTCATGGTTTTCAAAGAGTTTTTCTTTCGCAAACCAATCCCTTTCTTTAAAACATTTCAAGGCCAAAATCATTTTTGAAAACAGGCTCACAAGGAAAAGGGATAGAAATCCTACCTCGCACGATCAAACCTGGGACTAGCGTTGCCTTTTCTGACTTTCGCTTCCTCAAGCCCCTTCAGTCTGAATCCTCAGCGATCACTGATGCAAGACAACACTTTAGGATCAATTCTCATTCCTAAAGCAATCCAAATCTCAATTTCCAACCAAGATTTCCTATTAGTGTGCCCTAATCCATTTTCATGTTTCAAATTATCATTCCAAGGGTTTTCAATC
>NW_010362300.1:393923-413923 GCF_000414095.1 Morus notabilis
AAAAACATAGATTCAAGAGAGGTTCTTTCAGTAATCTTACCTCGAATCCTTCTATTGACGTTGAAAACTCTTTGAAATCACTCTTGGTTCGAATCTGGTTTTGATTTGAGACACAAATGGGAGAAAGAGAGGGAGAGAGAGAGCACGGAAGAGAGAGAGAGAGAGAGAGAGAGAGAGAGAGAGAGAGAGAGAGAGAGAGAGAGAGAGAGAGAGAGAGAGAGAGAGAGAGAGAGAGAGAGAGAGAGAGAGAGAGAGAGAGAGAGAGAATGCACAGGAAGGAAGAGAAAAGGAAAAGAAAAAGAAGAAAAGGAAAGAAAAGACATATGGCAAAATATTTAAAATGACAGTCCAGAAATGCGCCCATACACACTTCTGGTTTAAAAATAAAATTACTCAGAATATTTAAATACCTTGGAATTATTTAAATTTACACATGTCAGAAACATTTATTTATTAATAATCAATTAATAAATTCAGATTAGGTACACTAATAATCTCAATTACCTTAATTAATCTCAATTAATTCTTCAGAGTGTTACATATACCCTATTAAAATTTTTCATCACCATTGAGTTTTTATTAAAATACTATATAAATACAAATTTAAGTCTTGATCCACCCAAACACAAACTTAAAAAGATTCTCAATTCAAATTATAACTCAAATGTGCACATCTAAACACAAACTCAAGTTACAACTTTAACTCAAATTATTACTCAAATTCAACTCAAAATCATTACTTAAATCATTTTAACTCAAAAATGTAAAAGAAGAACCCCTAAAATTTTATAACACCAACGCAACCTGAAAAGTAATTGGGGTAAAAAGTACAAACTAAATCGGTAAAAGCAGTAATTATGACATATCAAAACACGAGAAAAATAATTGTAGAAAAACCCTTAGACACATTGTCGGAGCCTCAGGTAGTCCAACAATTGTTGACAAGACCATTAGGAATAACAACACAACTCATGACGACAGATACAATCCACAGAGTAAATGCGCATTCTTGAATAGTGGGATGTGCATCTGAATGACCTACACCATTCAAATCGAAACCCTTAATTAAATTTAAAAAAAAAACTGTTACAATTATAGTCCAATAACTAATAAATATCAAATTCATGGACGGAATATTACCCCACAATATTTATATAAAATGCACCTTAATTGTTGCTTGTTAATTTATATTTGTTATCTATTGAATTGCATTGACAGAGACTATCAAATTAAAATCCTACATGCCAAAATTAAAAACTTGAAATCCAACTTATAATGATAAAAAAATTTAGGTTCACCGGTACAAATTACCCAAAAACAAACCATGCAGCGATGAAGAGTGGTGAAGGTTGAGTGAGCATGCATAGCGACAACCGAAAGGTCTACTCCAAACTCGTTTTCAAAAACTCTTCTTTATGGCTTTGACAACATCTGTGCCCAAGCTATTAACTCTCTAGCATGTAGACGACCAACATACTCATAGAGAAGAGCAACTATTGTCTTATTAGGATCCGAAGAAAGCTGTTCAAGTACGAAGCACATGAAACATTTATAGCCTGTTTTGTTCATGGATTAGAACCATTTTTTATTTACGTGTATTTTTTATGAGAGAAAATACTATAGTGAACCACGAATCATGATTCGAATTAGGAAATGAATCCCTTTACCAAACGGGCTCTTATAGTAAAATTTAGCACATGACTACCCAACAAAAGCATATTGTTCTGGTTTGTGTAGCAGTAACTTTTTTTCGTTGTTTTCATTCATTTTAAATGTAGTCCTTGCTTAAAATATAAGCGTCTGGGTGGTGTAGTTGGTTATCACGCTAGTCTCACACACTAGAGGTCCCCGGTTCGAACCCGGGCTCAGACACATTTTTTATACTCAGATATTTATTCACGTCATTTGTATCTTTTTCTCCTTTTTCCTTAGTTTAATTTTGAATTGTTTTCAAATGAAAACACCCAGACTATAGAAAACGCAACAAATTACTCTCTTTATTCACTTCACTTCCGTATATACTACTAACAAAACAAATTTACTGACATGACACATAATTAAACATTAACTGAAGGTATTAAATCCTAATTAAACATAAAAATGATTTAAGTATTAAAAGGTGGGACATAATAAAGAAAAAAGAAATTTAATTTTAAATTGAATAAAAAAAATTAAAAACCCTTATCATACATACCTCTTTCGACTATTCTGAATCTTTTTCTCTTCTTTTCAGCTATTATACAAACATGTATATATACATATAAGCACTCGTGAGGGTTTATTCTCCTCTGGGACGGTGGGATCTCGTCGGGAATGTTTGCGTTTAGTCTTGGGTGACATTTGAACCGAGAACCATGGGGACTGTGATGGGCTAAAGGCGATGGAGGAGACGAGTGTTGCAGTAGAGGTAACTAATGAGAGATCGCCATCGTCGTTGTTTGGTTGAGAAGTTTGGGTAGAGAAGCGCTCTTACATCACTACTATTATTTGGGTTATTTGTGACGAAAATATTTACGACGACGTTATAGGTATGACAAAATTTAATTTATTTATTTTTTCCCGAGTAAAAAGGATTATTTTAGTAGGTGATAAAATTTTTTGGTCACGATATTAACGTGTGTCGTCGTAAAAAGTGATTTGTATTCCTTTAGTAAAATAAAATGCGGGAAAATTAGGCGGGTCCCTAAAAATTATTTACGACGACATTATAAGTGTCGTCGCAAATAATAATTCAAGAACCTTCCTCATAAACCCTAAATAATGTAGTTATATTTGCGACGACATTTTTTGTCGCAAATAATGAACTAGTCGTCGCAAATATTCTTTTGTCGTCGTAAAAAACTCTGTTATATGCCCACGAGCATAGCCTCCTCCTCCATTTTTTTTCGATCGGCTTCTCTCTTTCTCTCTCGGCCTCTCACCGATTTTCTCCGGTTTTCTGATCTCAAACTCTCAAAATCTCCTTGTATTCTCTTCAAAATCAACAATATTATAAGTTTTATTTGTTTTTTCATCTAAAAATCCCAAAATCTCACTGTCAAAGTCCGCCGCTATCGAAGTCTGCCGCCGCCGCCCTTTGCCCCTATTTATCTTGCCGTTTTCAGCCCCCGTTTCAATGGGTTTGAATTTCGTAAGTTTTTCCATAGTTATTGTATTTTTTTAGTTTAAAATGTATGGGTTTTTTGTTATTTGAATTGTGTATAATTATGGATTACAAATTTTGAAGTTTGATTTATAGATTTTAAAATTAGTATATAATTTAAATTTTGGATTATAGATTATGAATTTTGATATTATTGAAATTTGATATTGAGATTTTTGAAATTTTAAGATTATAATTTGATTTAGGTTGAAATTAAAAGTTTTGATAATTGTTCTCGGTGGCACATCTCGCAGTTATGGTGTGCGGAAATCTTTTAAAAACTGTTTTTTTTTTTTGCAGGTTTGAATTTTTAGATAATAAGAAAAATATGTCGTTATGATGCCGAAATTTTATTAAAACCTATTAATTTTACGAATTTAATTAATAAGAATTAATTATATTAATAGAAAGAAAATTAAAATTTAATTATAAACATTATTAATTTTAACAATAATAAAATAACTTGTTCATAAAATTTGATAAAACTTATAAAATTGAAACATGAAATGTTAAACTTTCTTTATGAACGTGATTATATAGTCACAAGAAAACATAAAGTATGATTAGATGTGTTATTATTTTTATAGTCAAGATGACAATTGACAAGAGTTTGATACATCTGAAAAATTGGTTGTCTGATCAGTATTGGGAAGGATTGTCTACGTTTATCAACATTGTCAAAGACTATGTTGATGAAAACGGTTGTACAAGTTATCTGTGTCGGAGGTGTTTAAACCATAAGTGTTTTCCAATAGAAACAGTTAGAGCACATATACACCAATATGGTTTCAATACTTTATATACGATGTGGTATTACCAAGGCGAAGACGATGTTGCGACCAATCCAATAAATGAATCACTACGAAGTTTTGGAAGAGATTTATGAATTACTATACATTAATAACAATTCAGTCTTCTTTTTCAAGTGTAAGTGGTTCGACACTCGGGTAGAAAGAAGAAGAATTCAACAATACAAGAATATAATAAGTATCTTCGTTAAGGACTCGTGGTATGGGAATGAACCTTTCATTCTATCTTCCTAGGCGGAACAGGTTTTCTACGTTGATGATTTATTTAATGGTCCGAATTGGAAAGTTGTGGAACATTTTAGGCATCGACATATATGGGATTTTTCAGAAGAGGACGTCGACGAGGTCACGATAGTTCAAGATACATAATCACAAAATGTTGAGTTAGTAGTTGAATTACTTGAACTGGACAACTTAACATTTGATCGGCCTGATATCGAAGTAAATACTGTCACGTCTGATGTCGACGCATATTTGCGGGACAAGTTGCCCGCTGAAGATGACTTTATTAATGATGATGATGATGAAATTGTGTTTGACTATATCAAAGATGAGCTCGTTGAGTCTGAAGATGATGATGACGTAGAAAGTGCCGATGATGTTGAAGACATTCGTAGTGACGACGAATAGAACCAAAGTAGTTAATTTATATTTACGAATTTTTTATAAAATATTTAAGAAATTGCATACCAAAAAAAGTAACAAATAAATTTTTTTTTTACGACACAGCATCTCGATGTCAACCTGGACGCGGAACAAGCATTTGTAAGTAAATTTTAAAATTATTTCTTTTTTCATATTTAACATAACATATTATACTATTTTTATTTCCTTTACCTTTGCAGGCTCAGATGGAGGGAGAACGAACCACACAGATGACACAGTCTGTTGGCGAAGGTTCATCGACGCCGGTCACTGAAGAGGGATTTATGACCCAAGTCTTGGGCAAGTGCAAAGGACACACTAAGGGAGTGGGACTTCCATTGCCACAGAGGAATAATTCAAGGGCTTCCACCTCATCATCTGCTTCGCAATCGAACGGGTCGTCGTATATAAATTTGCCCCAGCATGTCCAAAACTGGTTGAACAACATCTATGTCGAGCAATGCAAAGTGTTCGACAACCAACAAATGATAATAGAAACCATGCGCACAATGAATCCCAACATTAATTTCTTGCTACTTAACCGTCCTGAACCGTGGGTTCGTCTGCCGCCACCGCTAGAGGGAAAAGAAGAAGACGAGGATGAGGACGATGATACAGATTGATTATTAAAATATATGTTTTTATTTTTCTTATTATCAATACTTTTTTGTATGGATTGATTAATTTTCTTTTTAAGTCTTATTTTATTATTGTGTTGACTTTTTTATATGAATTTTTTATTAGCAAATATCAATTTTATTGATTCATTTTATTATTAAATTTTCTTCTAATTTATATATTAATAATTAATATTATTAGAAAATTAAGGAAAACAGTTTTTGCGACACCAAATCTAAAAAAAGTCGTTGCAAATAGTCTAAATCACTAGCGATAACATCTAACCCTTTTGCGACGACATATACCATCACAGATTCACAAAAAAACTGAACACATCATCATTAACGACATGTTTGATGGAACATTCGTGACGACTTATTCACGACGACAGTCGTCGCTAATGTATTAGTGACGACATCTCAAAACTTTATCGTCGCTAATGTATTAGTGACGACATCTCAAAACTTTATCGTCGCAATATATTATTTGCATCTAATTTTTTAAGGCAACTAATTTGCGACGACTTGTCGTCGTAAATATAATATTACCGACGACAACGTACTCTTTTGCGACGACATTCAGTCGTCGCAAATAAGCTTTTTTGTTGTAGTGCATTGTTGTTTTGGTCAGGCTCGAAAGGTTTTGGGTATTATATTTTAAGGAGAGATGAGAAAAAAAGTGAGGAAGAGAAATTGTACTTTGACTCTAATGGAGTACCATTTTGTAAGGGAGTATTAAAGGAAAAATACTTGATTCTCATATCATCTAAATATAAACATAAGTATAAGAATATTAAGCTACTTCATTTAAACATATTAACCTTTTAAGATGGAAGCCCTCTTCTCTCTCACTTTATTTTTCCTATCCCTTCCCAAACTCTAATATTGATATTGGCATTGTGGAGGAGAAGAAGGCCATGGTTATTGCTTTTTGTTTTTTTCTACTGATTGTGATTTGTTGTTTAGTAATTCCCGATCTCTTTCACTTCGCGCTATACTTGAAAAAAATGTTTGCTTGAAGCCTGTTCCCTCTCGCCCGTGTGATTCATCTCTTTCACTTCCCGATTTGTGATATCAAAATGCGGATAAGGCGTATAACCAACCCCTTTTGTGTTTTTAAGGACACCCGACCCGAACCATCGATAGAGGAACATGCGATATAAGCAAAGATGAATGCTGAAATCTGTAATAGCAAACGAAGAACTTCTCTTTATCCTTCTGTGGCTGAGGAATTGAATTGCGCGAAGAGTTTGAAGTTCAACTTTTTTTTTTTTTGCAAGATAACTTCAGACGTTTTTAACGTTTAGATTTAGCTTCTAATTTTATCACCATTTTTAATAATGAAAACCCTTTTTATTTATTTTCTATTATTCTTTATTACTTAAATCATTTTTATTGGTTTATTAGATTTTAATAACTTTGATTAATACTTAATAGTGTGCTATGTCAGTATTTCCGTTAGTAATATACAGAGGTAAACGAAAGGAGTAATATGTGAACTGTTTTGAATGGTACATAATTCATAGTAAATCAAATTAATTATTCTGATCTTAGTAAAAACTGAACAAGGATACAATATACTTCTATTGGATCTAATTTCACTACCCAATTCCCAATTACCCACTCATATTCTCCTTGCTTTCTGCACTTTGTCCGCAATTCAACCAAAACTCGAAGAAAGAAAGAAATTGAGAAAAAAGAATAAAACAACAACAACAACACTAACATATATCCTTAACCGATTCGCAAAAACATATATCCTTAACCACTTGAATTAACAAACATTCCAAACCAATTACGAGTACACAATAGGCA
The DNA here is from genome assembly GCF_000414095.1 of Morus notabilis. Lineage (NCBI taxonomy): Eukaryota > Viridiplantae > Streptophyta > Magnoliopsida > Rosales > Moraceae > Morus > Morus notabilis. The sequence goes on from NW_010362300.1 coordinate 400,952, forward strand.
AAGCAAAGTACTTGCAAGAGATAACAAAACACATACATCTATAGATATAAGATGAGAAAAGGTGAAGCGAAATTAGAGAATAGTACAAGTGGAGGATTGAGAGGCGTGGGAGGAGGGGTTGACGCCGGGCCAATCGCGGCAGAGGCAGCGCTGATCTTGCGGGATGCGCTTGTGGACCGACCGCACGTGCCGCCCGCAGCCGCCCCACGTCGTCTTCCCGCACGCCTCGCACTTCACTTCGTAGCACATCCTCGTTTCTTTGCTTTCCTGCTAAACTCTCTTCCTCTTACCCTCTGCTTCTTCCTTTTTTTTTCTTTTCTTTTCTTTTTTTTTTTTTTGTTGGCTTGGTTTGTGCCGGTCGCCCAATCAAATGTTTAAAGCTTAGCGACCACCCACGCCCCACTACCAAATACTTTTTGAAAAAATGAATTGATCAAATGAGTCTGGTTTCGTAATAATTGAGTCCTGGTTTTTTGTTTTTCAGTAGGCGTCCCGTTCATTTCACTTATTTGAGTTTTTAATTTGAATTGAAATGTGATTTTATGTGAGAACTTTTTACTGTAATAAAAAAATTAGATATGATTATTTGTGAGAGCTTTTTACTGTAGTAAAACTCGAATTCTAAACTCGAATCAACGAAATGAACGAGGCCGTCTTTGAACTTTTAAGGGTTCGTTCTTTTAAAGTAAAACTCAAAAAAAATTTGAACTCAAGTTATAATTTGAGGCCCCATTCATTTCGCCGATTTAAGTTTAGAATTCGAGTTTTACTACAGTAAAAAGCTCTCAGAAACAATCACATCTAACTTTTTGCTACAGTAAAAAGCTCTCATATAAAGTCACATCTCAACTCGAATTAAAAACTCGAATCAACGAACTGAACATGAGTTTGTAAAATTTGAGTTTAAAGTTGAGTTTTAACTCGAATTTTAACTTGAGTTTGAGGCTAAAATCTGAGTTCAAGTTTTCCTTTCAACTCAAGTTTCTAAACTCAAGTTAATGAACAATATTTTTTCTATTCTTAAAAATACTATAACTTTTTCGTTTTAATTCCGATTGAGATGATTCTTTTTTTTATACGTTCACAACGAATAGACGAATAAAACCTCACCCATATACCCTATTAAAATTTTCTATCATCATTGAGTTTTTATTAAAATACTATTTAAATACAAACTCAAGTTTTGATCCATCTAAACACAAATTCAAAAGATTCTCATCTCAAACTATAACTCAAATGTACACAACCAAACATAAACTCAAGTTACAACTTTAATTCAAGTTATAACTCAAATTCAACTCAATATTTATACTCAAGTCACCATAACTCAAAAATACAACTGAACAATCCTTAAGTATTTAGGGTCCGTTTAATTTACTGATTTGAGTTTTTAATTCAAGTTGAGGTTGAACCTAAACCTGTGCTCGAGAGATAGCTGTCCATATATAGATAAGGGATGTATGGATTATGGCTTTGGTTTACTAGAGACATCGATAAATTTTTTAGCTCGGTCGAAAGGAAATCCTTTTCCTAAGGATTCTATTAAATAGAAATTAGAGAACGAAGTAACTAGAAAAAAGAGTGTTAGAATCCCCTTCTTTTCTATTTTTCTATAAGGATAATCTAAAAAGCGGGTCATTTTGAATGCATTCAGACAGAAAAGCTGACATAGATGTTATGGGCCGAATTTTTTAATTTCGTTGATATCTTCCATCTCGAAATTTATCCATCTTCCATAAAGGAGCTGAATGAAACCAAAGTTTAGATGTGCCTTTATGTGAGTTTTTAGTATAGTAAAAAAGTTAGATGTGACTGTTTTGAGAGATTTTTACTATAGCAAAACTCGAATTCTAAATTCAAATCGATAAAATGAATGGTGCCTTGATTTCTAATATAATAATTCCAAGAAAATATCATTTTAATACATTGTATTAATTTTAAATAGGTGTCTTCACGTTTTAAAAAAATCATTTTTTTAGTACTTTGAGACTTTTTTTTATGTATAAAATGTTAAAACTATCCTTATCATTATTTTCTTAATTGGTGACCAGAAATTTCATATGAAATTTTAAAACTGCCTATTTCAAATGCTATATCTAGCTTTTGTTGTAATTATTAAAACTCAAAAATTGTAGAAATAAACTTTTAATATTAAAATAATTTGAAAGTGACAATGATGTAATGATTAAAAAAAATGTATCAACCAATCACAATCAAATGTCAAATTTATTATATATTAAATTTGATGGCAAATCCACAAAGTTGAACATATGACAAATTTAGCATAGTAAATAACATTGCATTGAAGAGTGTTTTTGATACTCAAATATAAAATTTACTATTAGCACATTAATTACAACATTACATTAAAGATGCTCTAATATCCCATGGTTTTGAAAATAAAACTTGCCCTTGGTTTTTCTATGTTCTGGTCATAAATTATAATTTATTTTTCCTTTCAAAATTGCTCAGCGTGTGCCCGTTCTTTTCGCTAATTTGAGTTTAGAATTCGAGTTTTGTTATAGTAAAAAACTCTCAGAAACAGTCACATCTAACTTTTTTGCTACAGTAGAAAGCTCTCACACAACATCACATCTTAACTCAAATTAAAAACTAAAATTAGCGAACCGAACAGAATTATCCCTTGAATAGAGTAATACGTATACATACGCGCTCGTGTGTGTGTATATATATGTATGAGTGACTAAATAGCTAATTCAGAAGACCATCTGTTAGTTAGAAGTCTGAACAGCCATTGTACGCAATATATATGTACTTATACCAATTTATTGGAAAGCAATATTTCCATTAATGTATATTTAGGTCCGTTCATTTTATCAATTCGAGTTTAAAATTTAAATTTTATTACAGTAAAAAATTCTTAAAAATAGTCACATATAATTTTTTTATTACAGTAAAAAATTCTCACATAAAATTAAATTTTAACTCAATTCAGCGAATTAAACGAACCGTTTATTATTTTATGTTCATTATAAAAGCCTGATACAACTCATCGTGTAAATCCAACAATTGTTGTTCGCACAACTGAAGCTGCATAGAATGGCCAAACTATTGACTTTATACTGACCTTTATCTTTATCTAAAACTTTTTAGAAGACAGTGTTATGCAAGATTTTATAGACAATTATATGCGGTAAGGCTTTCCTTTTGTCGAAGTTTGATCATTGTTTGTGAAAGCTTGTAATTATATTGATCCAATAACTTGTCTGATAAAAAAGAAGTTTCAGATTTTGAATTTTTTAGAGGGTTATTGTTATGATGTATTTAAATATGGCTTTTGAGGAAACTGTGTAATAGATTAACACCCCAAAGTCCTCCCCTTAAAAAAGTTCTTTTTAATAGACAATATATATACATGTGCAAATTCGAAGCTCAATCAAAAAACTTAGGCCCATTTATTTTATATACTTAAACTCAAATAATTAATTCTAGGGAAATAGTAGGAAATAAGTCAATATGAAAAGCTTAAGAAAATATATAGGCCAACTTTTAGTTATAAAAATTAATAGGTCATAACTTGTTAAGTTATGGTTCATAACCAGATAAGTTATGTACAAACTTGTCAAGTTATGGTTCATAACCAGACAAGTTATGGACAAAAACTGAAAATAATTTATCAAGTTATGGTTCATAACCAGACAAGTTATGGACGAAAACAGTAATTTGACATATTTATTAACTTATGTAAACTATTGGCCTATTAATTTTAATTGATCTCAAGTCTTGGCCTATTTTCCACTTTCTCCCTTAATTCTACTACAATGTTTTTCTCTTATAAAAAATTTAAATTTCAAATATCAGAATCAAAAATCATAATTTAACTATATCTTTCAAACGAGCCCTTAATTTAGAACATACTCTTATATGGCGTGATCTAATCATGTATATTCTAATTCATCTCTATTCTGATTACGCGTAGATAAACTTACGGTTTTGATGCTTATAAGTTAGACTGTTCTCTTATCTACTCAAAATATATCTACTAATTATTCTATTTTTATATTTATTTTGCCGTGTAGAGTCATGTGGCTTTTTATGACGTTTAAACTTCCTCGCCAGAAAGGCTTTCAGAAAAATTTTATTCAAAATAAAAAACCTTTCCACATTAATAATGTTCGGAGTAATTAACGTATGTTCATTGGACAAATTGGCCATCATGTTGGCGGCCTTTTAATTTATCTTGTCGTTTTTCACTAGGATAGTAGGATTCCAAAATTTCAAAGACAAGTTTTCAGAGGAAACATGGTGTATTGTTTTCTATGCAGAAGAATTGAAACGACAATCCAAGGGAATTGGTTATAAAAACTCAGGCCTCGTTCATTTCACCGATTTGAGTTTCAGTTTTAGGTTTTTACAGTAAAATACTATCAGAAAATGTCACATCTAACTTTTTCTGCTACAGTAAAAAGTTTTTAGAAAATGTCACATCTCAGTTCGAATTAAAAACTCGAATCGATGAAGTGAACGAGGCCTCAGTATAAACAAATATACACCATTGTCTTTGCTATCTTTTTAAAGAGTTCCCAAAAATAATTCTTATTTTAATACAAAAAAATTTGTGGTTATTTTTTAGTAGACTTTTACTTCAATTTTACTTGTGTAGTTCTAAGGAGTAATAAGTAATGCTATGACGACCGTATTTATCACCAAAATTAATCTACCAACTCTTTTAGGTTTAATTGGAAATGCTAATTGCTAATAAGTTATAAAACTCGGTAAATAAAATCTTGCGAGTGAATTGATGTTGCAGAGTTTTAATTGAAATTCTTTTGTACAAGATAAATATATTTTTATTTTTTAGGATATCATTTCAAATACTAGTATAATTACAAAACATCCAACTTTATATTTTAATGGAAATACATTTTTTCTGAGTTAAAAAATAAAAATCTCCATTTATTTAATAGATAACAAAAAAAATTAGAAAGAAGCTACCCTAATATTATTTTACAAGTCTTAAAACTTAAAAAAAGAAAACTGTAACCCTCAAAATAAACAAATAATAAAAAACTTAAAAGTCTCCTTTAAGACTTTAAAAGAAATCTTAAAAGAAAAAACCTCTTACTGTTTAAATTATTAATTTATTTTTTTAACCGCTTAATTAGTTTTTCAACGACCAATCTATGCGCGTATTAAGAATTTATAATAAAATTAATCCAACGGGTAACAAGCAGTTTTTACATACAAATTGCCTAAACAAAAAAGCAAAAAAAAAATAAAAAGAGAAAAGCGACATTTGCTATGAACAGAAATCGAAACGTGGACGTTTTGGAATCGGAATTGGGATTTCCCACAAACACCACCATTTCTATTAAATATGACTCCTCTTCAGAAACCTGAAGGAGCACAGAAATTGACAATTGAAATTTCTCTCTCATTGGAGAGAGAGAGAGAATTGGGAATTAGGCTAAATTATACCTTCGTCTCAGACTCATTTCTTCTGAATTCTCCGGTCGCGATTCAATGGCGGATCCCTTGGAAGCTTCCCCTCTCGTCCCGCCGTCTCCGATCACTGACCCCAACGAGATCGACCTCGAGGCAGGCCCCGGAGAACAAATCCAATGCCGAATTTGCCTTGAAACTGACGGTAATTGATTATTTTCTCTCTCTGTCTCTCTTTCTCTCTATGTTTAATTCTTCCAGTTCATCGAATTCTGATTCATGCATTTCGAATTTTGTCGCTGGAATTCGGTACCAATCGGATGTTTGGTTCTCGAGAAAATTGTGTAATATTGAGGTATATGGTTCTTTTATTTATTTATTTATTGGAAAAATTGAAGTCAACTACGCGAAGTAATGGTAATTGGATTTGGCTGCTGAGCTGACTAAGCTCGGGACAATTTATATGAATCGTTGAAGTACAATTAAAGTACAATCACGTGCTTGCTTGCTCATTCAATAGTTCAGTTTTTTATTAGGATCACTAAAGTATATATTACTTTTTTTTCCCCTTATTGCTCAGGTAGGGATTTTATAGCTCCTTGTAAGTGCAAGGGAACATCGAAATATGTGCACCGAGAATGCTTGGATCATTGGCGAGCCATAAGGGTATGTGGGCAATCTACATTTTTTTTTTTAAAGGAAATTCTTGTTTTTGAATTTAGAGTTGGTGAATATAGTATCATAATCATGTGATTGTGTCAAGCGCATGCTTGTTGCTTACGTTTAGAAAGTAGAGGTGTGTCCACATGCAAGATTAAGAAGAGCCCCCGAGAAAAAAAGAAAAAGTTAAGAAGTTGCAAGGATGTTTTGGTTTATTTTTGTATATCCATAAATATAAAGAAGGCAATTTAATTTTGTAACTTGTTGTGGTGTGTTTTTTCTTGCATCCTCATAAGGAAACTATTGCCGTGTGGATATACAGGAAAAAATTAGCTGTCGTTGCAACATCTGTGAGTTACAAAATTGAATTAGACGCTAACATGATTTTGGTGCATAGGGTAGTCTTTAGTGAGTTGAATATGTGGTTGTGATGTTATTTTGCATGGTGTTAAATTGAATGAAGGCAAATTACTGAATAAGTTTGAGATATCAACCAACGTATATGGATTTCTTGATAATGCACTCTTTACTAGTTAGATCTGATTGTACTACTTCAATTTTGCAGGAAGGCTTTGCATTTGCTCATTGCACAACCTGCAAAGCTCCTTACCATTTGAGAGTTCATGCTGCTGCTGATAGGAAATGGAGAACCTTGAAATTCCGATTTTTTGTGACTAGAGACATCATGTTTATATTTCTGACTGTTCAGCTTGTAGGTCATTGGTTGTTCATTTCTGTCTGTTATTTATTCTTAGGCTTTTAGGACTTCTTTTTAAATTTTAAATCCATGTGTTTCTGTTCGTCTGCAGGTGATTTCTTCATTGGCATATCTGGTGTATTTGATAGATGGTTACCAGCAATCCTGGATTCGCCGTGCATGGGATTTTGATAGTGAGGTCACTTTCTATTATATATGTGGTAAAATCTCATTCCTCAACTACTCAAGTTAATAGTCTTTAAATGCTTATACAGGTATTCTATCATGTATGAAATTTGTCATTTTATTCCTTGCAGATTGACATTTGAGTTTTTTATGGAATTTAATAACTAGTGAGATGCATCAAGTTTTACCTTGATTTTTAGCTGTATAAATATTGCCACTACTGAATTAATTTATTGTTTTGATTAGAAATATATTATGCGTTGAGGATGCCTGTGAAAAAAAATTATTATTAATATTTGTAACTAAAGAAGTACGGGAAGGTGATTGTATTGTTAGATAAAGCCGTACTATTGGATCAGGTTGCAATGCGTTTGTTGTGCTGTTAATGAGACCACTCTATTATCTGAAAGTGATATGATGAATCAGTAAAGGTCACGTAGAAGACCGTGGTTCATTAGGATTAGGTGGTCCACTATTCTAGTTACTTACCATTGGCTAATGGTTCTACCCTTCTGCTCTGTCCGGCCTTCATGATGTTATCACCTAAACCTGGTGGCTTTTGTTAGTCCTGTAGTCCAATGCTTTTATTTCGTGTTTTGGCAGTCCACTATTTATACCAAAAGGAAATGAAGTGTGCACCACTTTTATAATTCAAAATGTAGTTTTGCATGTTAGCAAAACATTCACAAAATCCTTTCTTTTTTAATACTTCAACATTTATAATTCTGCTGCACTTACTCATTTATTTATTTATTTTTTTACCGTAGGACAAAATTCATTTTTATTACATCTGGCTTCGGCAGTTTGATATAGTTTTCGATATTACATCTTTTTTCCTGGGAATTTTGTAATGAAATATCCGAATACAGATCTAGTTTTCAGTCATGCCAATGTTTATGATATATGCTTTGATTGCATTTATTCAGTTCTCGTTTTTCTTTTGAAAATTCAGACTAATAATTTATTGCCACTTCTTGCCTGTTTGTTTGTTATGGTAATTTGCATTTTGATCTTGTTGAATGAATGCAGGAGCTCTATTGTTTTTTGCTTTGCTTGGATTATCTGGATGCTTCATTACTTGTTATGATCGAAGAGTGCGCAATGATTTGGCCCAACCTTGCCGAGAGTTATGTCTTTGTTGCTGTCATCCTGGGTATAACTCTGCTTTATTTACTTTGGAAAATTTGTAGTTGATGATATATTTATCTTTTAGTATCAATTAATTTGATCATAGTTATTACTTTGTTTTTCCCTTCTCGGTTTTTTGTTTTTGGTTTAGAATTTCTAAAGAAGTCAGTTGCAAATTGAATTTATCTCGTTAGTTACCATTTTTTCTTCTCCAAAGTTATTTCAAATCTTTTGCTCATTTGGTAAATTTTCATAATAAGAGATAACGTAATGAGTTGCAAGAAACAAATATCTAATGCCCTTCCTCCTCCTATACCTTCACTCTTCTTTTTTCATCAACGTTCCTTATGGAAATAGGGAATTGTAACAGCCGGCACACTAGTGCAAAGATTTTGTCTTCATTTTTCCTAACCGGAAAAGAAAAAAGGAAATAAACTTCGAATATTTGAAGACACTGAGGCCAAGTTTTGGCTTGGAGTTCTTTTTGGTGTACTTACTGATGTCTTCACATCTTACAGAATCCCTGCATCAATTGCTACATGGTCATTGATCCTTTATCTCTTTAACCCTGCGTGAATTTTGCTCATTTTTGTGTGAATAACATGTTTTCTTAATGTCATTTGACTAGTGTGAGTGTTCAATTCAAATTCTTGTTTTTTTCTTTTATTTTGTTTAGGACAATCAGATTAATGTTGGTATGATAGGAAGCCAGCTAACTCTAACACTCTGATGAGCCAGATGAATGAATTCTCATTGAATTAACTGATAAAAAGTACAAGAAAACCAAAAACGGTGGTATTCGAGAGACCACCACTCTCCCTTTATTGGTTTCCCAAGCCCAAAACAATCCATAACAATTCAGACATAAGCCTCCCTATCCCTGCCAACCCCTTTTATACTAATAATTGCTTTTCTAACCCAATACTAACAAATAACCCTTCAGTCTATCATACTCTTTAACTAACTACTAATTACTAACTCTAATGCTCAGTACCTAACATGGTAACCGGCTTGTTTGTAATTCTTGTAGTGTCTGTGCGGACTGTCATTTACCCGGCACTCTTTGTATGTGGACCGACTGCACCACATGCTTTGAGAGCTGTGCAAGTATGGCAGGTGAATGTGGTTGCCTAGGAGGTGCTGGTGAAGCAGGGCTACCATTGCTGTTTATAATGGCATTGATTGTGCTGGGACTTTTTACTTTAATTGGAATATTCTATAGTGTCTTGGTGGCTACAATGGTAGGACAACGAATTTGGCAACGGCATTATCATATACTTGCAAAAAGGATGCTAACAAAAGTGAGTCAGGGTGATTTTATTCCGTCCTTGTTTATTTATTGGCTGCAATAGTATAAATTTCTTTTGCCATGTATATCAAGTTCAGCCCAGAAATGATGGTCAGTAGCTCTTTAAACCTCCAAAGCACTAAGATCTTAGCTCGACTTAGTCGACTGCCTACCTTTAGTAGAATTAAAATTTTTGCATAGCCAACTAATTTGCGGAGGAATACTTTAGACAAAAGAATAGCCTATAAAGCGGGATAGCAAAATTTAGGACTGAATTGAATGTCTTGGCATTACAAGAAATGATTCTTTATCTTGACTTGGAATCCCCTGGAAACATGAGTATTTTTCAGCCCCTTTAGATTTTAAAGTCGTAGGCTTAGCTTTTTTAGCCTCTTCTCCTGCCTATTTATTAATCAGTTGACTTGATCCAATTTCCCCTGACAGGATTGAATAGCTAGAAAAAAAAAAATTATATATATATATATATGGCCTTCCACAATGTGAATAGTCTCTGTCCAGTTCAGTTATGTTAATATGTAGTAGAAATGTAATTCTAATGGGTCTTGTTGATCATGTATGCTGGATAATCTTTTGACGTCGATTTATTTTCTCTACTAGGAGTATGTTGTTGAAGATGTTGATGGTGAAATGTCGGGATCAGATTGGTCTTCCCCGCCTCTCCCACCTGAGCATGTTCAGCAGCTGAAGACATTGGGCCTCTTATAAGTGGAAGGGGTCATACTATTACTCACATTAATAGCGTGGTGTAGATATCACTGTTTCTCTATCAGGTAAATCGGTCTGCATATTTGTGGCCCTCTTGGTCGTCTTCTTTTAACGCCATAAATTTCTTGTGCGGTATCTGAGAAAGATGTTGAAAGCACTTGTTGCGAACTTAATATACATAAAACTGCGTATGATATTTTGTGGAAGGCAACTGGAAATTATTAAATCGGTGCAAGAAATCTGGGATTAGAACATCTTAAAATAGCTAACATGTATATCAGTGACGTTTACATCTTTACAAGTCATAACTTGCTTTTGAGATTGGAGGGGTGGAATCTACTATAATCTTTTACTTGCTTAAATACGGTGGCTTGATATATCTTAAATAGCCTTGTTCGATAATTCAAATCGTGTTTCCATAATGTGGTGGTGGTTCAAGACATTCTTGAATCAAAACATTTCTTCGGATTTCTCGCTTTGCGCATAAATACGAGTTGACAAATTTTCTTAGTTGCTACGACAAAGGCAAGTGAACGCATTTGAGTCGCACGTGATGTGAAGCTGCTTATTTCTTTTCTTTAATAATTCTTTTGCTGTATTTTGTTTAATAATAACTTGTTGAAGAATCATGTGTGTTGCTTAATATGTTTTATGCTCGAATATATTGCACTAGCCATCTCGTTGTCTTCTTGCGTATGGTTTATTCAATATTTTATTGTTTGGTCGCAACAAAAATGCATTGTTTCGCTGGAGTTTCTCTGGTAGGACCAGAAAAAATGATCTACTGGTAGTTCTCTATTTTTCAGCCGTCAGATTTGTATCAGAAACCGCATGTGCTGCATATTTTTTTAAACTGATGTGATTTTTACTTGATCTAACGGTCAGAAACTGACACTATCAGTAGGACGGGCTTACTAAACTCCCTTATTTTGCTGGAAATGTTTGCCTTTCCCCCTTTCTTTTTCTTGTTCTCATCGTGAGGACCTTGGTCTTTATAAACTGCAAAAATTAGAAAATTCCGAAGCTGGTAGGTGGGGTTTTTTTTTTTTGGTTGTCTGGTAGTCTATGCCCCTGATTCTAAGCTCTAGCAATGTATGAGGTTCCAGCGCTAACTGAAAAACAAAAAGCTGAACCACATAAATAAAAGATATAAACACCAATGCAAATGGTCCCGTGGTACACGAGACATAACCCAAACATGATAACGACAAAGTTCCACGGTGCACCATTAATCCAGCACACATAATGCACGATGACACATCTACAATCAGTGGAGGCCTATGATCAGCAGTGAGGCCACTAGCAATTCCAAATAAACACACGTCTAACACAACCAAAATACTGTTAGGACACAAAACAAAAAACCTAGAAGATGGAAACAACATCACCATAATTTGAGACAACCATCAATCACAAAAGCAACACGGAAGAACCGCCAAGACAAGCCGGCCCATGCCACCAAAGTGACGGAGAAACGTATAGTTGCAAGAAGTCAGAACTGCAAAAGACGGAGCACCACCACTACACGGGCGTTGGCGACTCCCCCCGTTACCTCATCAAAACCCAATCCGTCCGACCACGAGGTCATGCCTCCCACCAGATTCTTCACTGCGGGACTCATAGTTCCATCTTTAGAGCCGAAAATGGCCAGTAGCCATAGGAGTTCAACCCTATCAGAGGGACACACACAAAAAAAAAAACTCTTAGCACAACGAGAGAGGACCAAGATATCTCAATTCTTCTATTATGAGAGGTTATTATTTATTACCGAAAAATGCCTAATATGATGAACACCATGGAATAAATGGAACCGTTTTATATATATTAAGGGGGAAATTTTATATTTTCTATGTTTTATTTTAGCATTCTCAAGAAAGAATGTTCACGTGTTATTCTTTTACAAAGGTCTTGTCAGGTCCTCTAATATTTTTTACATGCATCTTTGATATACAGTAATTTTAAAGATAAGAATATAAATCTTGTCAAGTTACTTAATCATTTTTTAATCTTGTCAAGTTACTTAATCATTTTTTTAATAATATGATTTCTAATGATTATGGAATGCGAAACACACGGCTGTAGTGAAATAAACGATAATAAACATAAAAATGATTAACAAAAGAGATTACGTCATGATAGGGTTGTGACATTTGTCAGTTTTTGAGACAACCTTACGTGGTGAGAGTAAGTGGTTTCTTCCTTAATCAACGGCTACTTTATTGGCTGTTGGCTTGTTTTGATTGGCTTGATTCTAAGTACATACGTAATTATGTTCAAGTAATTAGTAGATCATGAATCCACCGACAAGCCTAACGCCAAAAGCAATTTTGTCACTTTCTTGTTGAAAAAATAACAATAAAAAAAGAAGGTACAATCTTTTTTACCTTATTCTTTTTATCATGAATTCGGTGCAATGAATACTGTTAAAAATGACTTGTACAAGATGACTTCTTTCATGAACTTGGCGATCCAAATAATAAATCATTGTTCTATTATTCATTAGTCTAGATTGAATCAATTAGAAGACTTTCTTCCGTTCTCTTTTTCCCTTCTTAACCAAAATAATGATCAACGTCTGGACGAAAATTGTCTTGTCATGTAAGGCGTTTTTTGTGTGATTCAGGATTTTTTTCATTTTAATATATTTTTTATTCCATAAAGATAAAAGTAATAATATTTCTATTATGTATTGTTGTGTTTTTACAATTTTTGGTTTATTTATGGAATAATAAAGGTGGTCTTCCTATCATTTGTGGCATGTTTACTTACCATAATTGAAGAATAGGAGTAGAGAATAGGAGTGGAGAATGAGAGTTAATCTCATATTTATTTGTTATTTTTTATCCTGAAATAGGAGTGAGATTGGTGGGTCCCACTCAAATTT
>NW_010362300.1:416423-420884 GCF_000414095.1 Morus notabilis
TATCATTTGATTTTTGAATTTGAGGTGGGAGATGGGTTTGTTCATTTATATTTTTTGAATTAGGATGACTTGAATTTAGATCTTGATTTGAGTTAAGGTGTAATTTAATATGGTTTGAGTTGAGACTCTAATTTGAGTTTGTATTTGAGTGAGTCAAAACTTGAATTTGTCTTTGAATAGTATTTTAATAAAAACTCAATGGTGATGGAAAATTTAAATAGGGTATATGAGTGGGATTTTATTCGTCTCTTCATTATGAACGCATAGAAAAAAATATCTCAATCGGAATTAAAACGAAAAAATTATGACGTTTTTAATAATAGAAAAAATATTGTTCATTAACTTGAGTTTGAGTTTAGAAACTTGAGTTGAATGGAGAACTTGAACTCAGATTTTAGCCCAACTCAAGTTAAAACTCAAGTTCAAACTTAAATTTTACCAAAGAACATGAACTTGAATAAAGTTGGGGTTGTTCTTTTGCATTTTTTAGTTATAGTGATTTAAGTAATGATTTTGAGTTGAGTTTGAGTTATAACTTGAGTTGAAGTTGTAACTTGAGTTTGTGTTTAGATGTGCACATTTGAGTTATGATTTGAATTGATAATCTATTTGAGTTTGTGTTTGGGTGGGTCAAAACTTAAATTTATATTTACATAGTATTTTAATAAAGACTCAATAGTGATGAAAAATTTTAATAGGGTATATGGGTGGGGTTTTATTCATCTTTTCGTTGTAAATGCATAGAAAATAAAATCATCTCAATCAGAATTAAAATGAAAAAGTTATGACATTTTAAGAATAGAAAAAACACTGTTCATTAACTTGAGCTCGAGTTTATAACTCGAGTTGAAGGGGAAACTTGAACTCAAGTTTAGCCCTAAACTCAAGTTCAAACTCGAGTTTAAACTCGAGTTCAAACTCAAATTTTATAAAAGAACATGAACTTAAATAAAGTTATAACTCGAGTTTAATTTTTTTTTTGAGTTTCGTTGCAAAAGAACAACCGCGTTGTCACTTGAGTTCAAACTTTTTTTGAGTTTTGGTCTAAAAGAACAAGCCTTAATTTGAGTTTGTATTTGGATGTGCTTTGAATTATGATTTGAATTGAAAATCTATTTGAGTTTGTGTTTGGGTGGGTTAAAACTTGAATTTGTATTTGGATAGTATTTTAATAAAAAATCAATGGCGATGGAAAATTTTAATAAGGTATATGGGTGGGATTGTATTCGTCTCTTCATTGTGAACGCATAGAAAAAAAATCATCTCAATCGGAATTAAAACGAAAAAATTATGGCGTTTTTAAGAATATAAAAAATATTGTTAATTAACTTGAGTTTGAGTTTAGAAACTTGAGTTGAAAGGGAAACTTGAACTCAGATTTTAGTCTCAAACTCAAGTTAAAACTTAAATTTTACAAAATAATATGAACTTAAATAAAATTATAACTTGAGTTTAAACTTTTTTTTGAGTTTGTGTGCAAATGAACAAGCCCTAAACTCTACATATTGTGGTCTAATTAAGCGTGGAATTATTATTAGGTTATGCTGCAACCATTTATCTATTTATTATTTTGAATTATTTTCATAAATACACCCTGAATTACCTTGTTTTAAATTAGCTCCTAATTTTTCAAAACACCTCCTGATGTTTAGAAAATATATTAAATTACCACATTTGTCCAATTCTGTTTATAATTTTAACGGAATGCTAAATTGACATGTCATTAAAAGTGTAAAAGAAGCGTTTTAAAATATAAACCGTAATTATTAATAAAAAAACCTATTAACCATAATTATATTATGGTTAATAGGTTTTGTTTATTAATAATTAAGGTTTTATATTTTAAAATGTTATTTTTACACTTTTAATGACATGCCATGTTAGCATTTCGGTAAAATTATAGAGAAATTAGACGGAGGCGGCAATTTGATTTATTTTCTAATTATAGAGTGTTTTGAATCGTTTTATAAATTAAGAGACACTTTAAAATAACATACATAGTTTGACGAGTATTTATAAAAATAATCCTATTATTTACTTTACAAGTCCACAATTGTTGTTATGACTCGGGTAAAATTCTTAATATTTTTGGGATTGTTTTGTTAAAAAGTAATTTTATTCTAAATTAAGAGAGTACACACACTATACCGATATAAATGATCTAATAACACAAGTAAACTTAAATTCTGACTAAAAATAAGCTCCACCAAGAAGTTTCAATAAAATGTAGGGGTAAAATGTTTACCGTGTTCCAATGATGGGAAAGTAAAATTGCACATCAATTATCTAACATACAAATGACTTTTCTAAAAATACCTCTATAATTAATGGAAAACTATAATTACTTGAGACTAAGGAGACGTTTGGTTCATGAATTAGAATCATGAGATTAGAACCATTTTCAATTTACGTATATTTTTTGTGAAAGAAAACACTGTAACGAATCATGAACCATTATTCAAATTGGGGTACGAATCCCCTAACCAAACAACCCCTAAGAGATCACCCACACTGACACACCACACACTGTAAAAAAACAACTATGACAGATTTATCTTTTTCAGGCACTTCTATTAATGTAAATTTTTATATTTGGATTATGTACTTTTAATCACAAATAAAGTAATATGTTGTCGTAATAGATTTCGATTAAGATCTAAAATTGCACAATACCGGTGGTAGATTTATTTATTTATTTATTTGAAGGAATTCATTTATTTATTTTTATTTTAGACTTTATCAAGTAATTCTCATGTTTCTGGTTTTTTTTTTTTTTTTTTTTTTTCATTTGGTATTGGATGCTTTTATATATAAAAAATAAATTCTCATTTGTTATATTTTCCTTTTTCATTTTTCTAAAAAAAAATCATTTTCTCGACTCTAAAAAGGGCTCTAGGTATTTGGAATTTGATGGGCATGTTTCAAAGTATAAGATACTTATATGGTATTATATAAAACTTGAGGTATTGATCACTAATTTGATAAAATATAGAGTACCTGAATGTGATTTTCACTACTTTTAATCCAAAGTTTATTTGTAACTAGATCAATTTTTACAATTCCACAAATAAAGGTGCTAATCCTTCACATCCATGGGATCTGGCCATGAACTTTTTAGCAGATTTTTTTTTCTTTTTTCTTTTTATTTTTGGAAGTTCTTTGTTTGGTGAGAAGTGATTTGACTTGAACTTCGAAACTGTTGCTTGACATTCACGATTTTTTTTTTCTTTAGTTTACTTTTCTGAGGAAGATATTAACATTGAAGAAAATAGTTTTTATTTTTATTTTAAAATAGTTTTATTTTCAAAAAAAAAAAAACTGCAAACACGTCTCAGCTTTATATATATTGAAGAAAAAAAATATATTTTTAGCATCCTGAAAAGCTATTGCTGGAGGATCTTTTTATTAACTTTTCTTATAGATCTGGGTAGAGGTGGAAACCACAAAATTATTGCTATCTTTTGCTTGCACTTTCTAAGAAAGATTTCAAAGATAGAGAATTTTTGTGATGGTGAAATTATTTTGCTCTAATTTTTAATTTACGAAATTCTCTTGTATGTCTGACGTATTGATAGGTTAAATTTTTTTAACTATTAAATATGTATATTTTTTAAATTTTTATATAATTTTATACGAATCTGACAGATAAAAAACCTGACCTACTGATATATTAACGTATTAAAAAATATCTCTTTTAATTTTTAAATTAATCTTTTAACGGTTAAATTTATATATCTCCACATTAAAAACTTACACGTGTCACAGAACTGCTACTATTGCATACCGTTAAAAAAAACTACTCCAACAGTAAAACACAGTTCCTCTCATTAGAGTAAAATAACCTTCATTATAAATGATCTCTCCAAAATATACCTTATTGAAAAAAAAAAAAAGAAAAAAAATCGTACCTTTTCCATTCAAACAGTATTGAGACAAAGTGGGTGGTTTCAGTATTCTCTAAAAACCATCTAACCAATACTACTGGAACATAATTATTAAAAAAAAGGAAGGACCTTCAAATTTGAAAAAAAAAAGAAAAAAAGAAAATATTATTCTAGAAAACAGACCCACGTGTTGGTCTTCCTTGTCCATTTCTGTTTCACTGCTTCCCCATTTCTTCCCATGTTCCAATAATCCTATAAATAGCGATCAAAGTGTGACATTTCTCCTTCCACCAAAGTTTCAAAACAAAAGAGAAAGTTCTAGAAGAGACAAGAGAGATGACAGACATTGCAATTTTGGTTGCTGAGGAGTTTGAGAGAAGGATCAGCCGTTCACGAAAAGATGTGGGCTATGAAGGAATACAAGAAAGTGGTTTTGCTTCTTGTCTTTCGGTCCTGTCTCAACCTCTGAAGAAGAAGTTTGGAGAAGAAAAACTGGAGCTTCTCAAGTTGGTAATGGAGCCCAAAACCCAGATTGGCCTTGCAGCTTCCAAAGGGTTCTTCTCTGCCTGATTTCCCC